>NC_081358.1:130338483-130428483 GCF_030684315.1 Stegostoma tigrinum | reverse complement strand
AATAATAATAAGAACCTGCAATTAGTTTTTTTAAAAATGTATTTATTCTTGTTCGAGATGAGGGTGTCACTGGCTGGGCAGCATTTACTGCCCATCCCTAATTACCCGGAGGGCAGTTAGGAGTCAACCACATTGCTGAGCGTCTGGAGTCATATGTAGGCCAGACCAGGTAAGGATGGCAGTTTCCTCCCCTAAAAGACATTATTAAGATGGGCAGACTCATGGCAGGTGCAGTTAAAGAGAAAGAAGCATAAAGTTGGAGTAGAGTCAGAGGGAAGACTTCATCTGAGTGTAGTATAGCTTGAGATGGCTGTTAATGGGTGTACAGAATCCTTAGCTTCAGAACAGGTTACAAAAGCAGGAAAGTTATCCAAACTTATAAAACACTGGTTAGGGTTTAGCTAGCAAAGTCATGAGTCAGTGTTGGTATTAAAGCTTCTTTTTCAATAAACCGACTAAAACAGGATATCTGGTCATTAGTCCATGGCTATTTCAGGGACCTTCCTATGCAAGCAGGCTGTCACATTAAACTTCATTCAGTACAAAGGAGTTTGGGAAGACTTGAGGTTGATGAATACATGATGTCACTGGGTGATAGTATGCTGTTAGGTGCCATTCCCAGCTGCTGACTGTAGTTGCTGATATATACCAATAACTCACCAGGAGTTGCAGCTGTCAGCTTGAGGTATAGCTGTACCCGGTAACAACCTCCTCCCGGTTCTCAGATCAAGGCACGTACAATCCCGTTGTTCAACACATGATGATCCATTCTCATTTAAAACCTTCCCATTTGTACAGTAACAGCCCGGCTCACAGCTCCACACGCACCGCTGAAAAACCGTTAGAACAAGGAAAACACACAGCTATGGTGAGACACAGTGAGACATAGACATATAGAAAAAAATAAGGTGCAGGAGTCAACCACTTGGCCCTTCGAGCTTGCACCACCATTCAATATGATCATGGCTGATCATAGAGCATAGAACATTACAGCACAGTGCAGGCCCTTCGGCCCTCGATGTTGTGCCGACCTGTCATACCGATCTCAAGCCCATCTAACCTACACTATTCCATGTACGTCTATATGCTTATCCAATGACGACTTAAATGTACCTAAAGTTGGCAAATCTAGTACCGTTGCAGGCAAAGCGTTCCATTCCCTTACAACTCTCCGAGATCATGCAGTCTCAGTGTCCCATTGCCAAACTCTCTCCTTGATCCCTTCAGTTGCAAGGCCACACCCAGCTCCCCCTTGAATATATACATTAGGATTATTTACATTTGAAAGATGGAGGTTGAGGGGGGACCTGATTGAGGTCTACAAAATCATGAGGGGTATAGACGGGGAGGATAGCAAAAAGTTTATTCCCTAGAGTGGGGAACTCAATTACTAGGGGTCACAATTTCAAGGTGAGAGGGGAAATGTTTAAGGGAAATATGTGTGGAAAGTTCTTTACGCAGAGGGTGGTGGGTGCCTGGAAGACATTGCCAGTGGAGGTGGTAGAGGGGGGCATGATAGTGTCTTTTATGATGTATCTCAACAGGTACATGAATGGGCAGGGAGCAGAGGGATACAGATCCTTGGAAAATTGGCTCAGAAATAATGGGAACTGCAGATGCTGGAGAATCCAAGATAATAGAGTGTGAAGCTGGATGAACACAGCAGGCCAAGCAGCATCTCAGGAGCACAAAAGCTGCCGTTTCGGGCCTAGACCCTTCATCAGCTCTCTGCTGATGAAGGGTCTAGGCCTGAAACATCAGCTTTTGTGCTCCTGAGATGCTGCTTGGCCTGCTGTGTTCATCCATCTTCACACTTTATTGTCTTGGAAAATTGGAGTCAGGTTTAGATAGAGGACCTGGATCGATGCAGGCTTGGAGGGCCGAAGGGGCTGTTCCTGTGCTGTAATTTTCTTTGTTCTTTATATCTAATGAACAGGCCCCAACAGCTTCCTGTGGGAGAGAATTCCACAGGTTCACAACTCTCTAAGAGTGAAGAAAATCTTCCTCATCTCAGTCCTGAATGGCTTACCCCTTATTCATAGACTGTGACCTCTAGTTCCAGACTTCCCCAACATCAGGAACATTCTTCCTGCAGCTAGCATGTCCAGTCCCATCAGGATTTTATATGTTTCTATGAGACTCCCCCCTCATTCTTCTATATGCCAGTGAGTACAAGTCCAGTCGATCCATATGCCAGTCCTGCCGTCCCAGGATTCAGTCTGGCGAACCTTCACTGGTCTCCCTCAATAGAAAGAATATCCTTCCTCAGACTTGGAGACCAAAACTGAACACAATAGTCAAGGTGTGGCCTCAGCAAGGCCCTGTATAACAGCATCAAGACATCTTTACTTCAATACTTAAACCCTCTCGCTATGAAGGCCGCATGTTATTAGTTTTCGTCTCTGCCTGCTGCGCCTGTATGCCAACGTTCACCAACTATACCACCATGACACCCAGGTCTTATTGCACCTCACCTTTTCCTAAACTGCCACCATTCAGATAATAATCTGCCTTCCTGTTTTTCTGACCAAAGTGGATAACCTCACATTAGTCCACATTATATTGCATTTGCCAAGGATTTCCCCAATCAGCCAGTCTGTCCAAGTCACCCTGCAGCCTCTTAGCATCCTCCTCACAGCACACACTGCCCCCCAGCTGAATGTCATCTGCACACTTGGAGATATTGCATTGAAACCCCTCGCCCCAATTGTTAATGTATGTTGTGAGCAGCTGGGATTCCATGCACTGAGCCCTGCGGTACCCCACTTGTCACTGTGTGTCACTCTGAAAAGGGCCCATTTATTCCAACTCTCTGCTAACCAGTTCTCTATCCATGTTAGTCCATTGCCTCTGATACCATGAGCTTTAATTTTCCTTATTAACCTCTTGTTTTGAGCCTTGTCAAAAGCCTTTTGAAAGTCCAGATACACAACATCTACTGATTCACCCTTGTCCACTCTACAGATCACATCCTAAAAAAATTCCAGAAGATGTGTGAAGCATCATTTCCCTTTAGTGAATCCAGCCTGACTCGGACCCATCCTGTCACCGCTTTCCAAATGCTCAGTTATTACATCCTTAATATTTGACTCCAGCATTTTTCTACCATCGATGTCATACCTATAATTCCTCATTTTCTCTGTCCATTTTTTAAAGAGTCGGGATTTACGGGGTTTTAATCCCATCAATTTCCCCAATACTATTTCTTGACTACTAAGGATTTCCTTCAGTTCCTGCTTCATCTTGATCCTCTGTCCCCTCATATTTGTAAGGGAGCGGCTCAGTGGTTAGCACTGCAGCCTCACAGCGTCAGGGACCCAGGTTCAATTCCAGCCTCGGGCGACTGTCTGTACAGAGTTTGCACATTCTCCTCGTGTCTGCGTGGGTTTCCTCCGGGTGCTCCGGTTTCCTCCAACAATCCAGAGATGTGCAGACTAGGTGGATTGGCCACGCTAAATTGCCCGTAGTGTTCAGGGGTGTGTGGGTTATGGGGAGATAGGTCTGGGTGGGATCCTTCAAGGGGCGGTGTAGGCTTGTTGGGCCAAAGGGCCTGTTTTCACACTGTAGGGAATCTAATCTAGTATTCCCAGTAGGTTAGTTGTGTCTCCTTAGTGAAGACAGATCCAAAGTACTTGTTCAATTGATCTGCCATCTCTTGAATTCACCTGATTCTAACTGCATTTGTCTTCACCAGTTCTCTCCTCTTCACATTAATATGGAAACTTTTGATGCCTGGTTTTATGTTTTCTGCAAGTTTACCTTCATATTCTATTTTCCCTTTCTGATTTAAACCCTTTGTCCTCCTCTGCTGAATTTTAAATTTCTCCCAGTCCTCGAGTTTGCTGCATTTTCAGGCCAATTTAATTGCATCCCCATTGACACTAACACTGTTCCTGATTTCCCTTGTTAGCCATGGTTGAGCCACCTTCCCTGTTTTACTCTTATACAGACAGGGATGTACAATTGTTGAAGTTCATCCACGTGTTCTTTAAATGTCTGCCATTGCCTACCCACCATCAACCCCTTACATATCCTTTGCCAGTTTATCCTAGCCAATGCATGCCTCATACCATCAAAGTTAGCTTGCTTTAAATTCAGGACACTAGTCTCAGAATTAATTGTGTTACTCTCCATCTTAATGAAGAATTCTACCAGATTATGGTCACTTCTCCCCAAAGGATCTCACACCACAATGCTGCTAATCAATCCTCCGTCATTACACAATACCCGGTTGAGGATGGCTTGCTCTCTGCTTGGATCCTCAACATATTGGTCAAGGAAATAATCCCTCATACATTCCAGGAAATCCTCCTCCATTACATTGTTACCAATTTCATTAGTTCAATTAACATGAAGTCACCCATAATAACTGCTCAAACCTTACTGCATGCATCTCTAATTTCTTGTTTCATACTTTGTTTCATAGAAAGACAGAAGTTGAGGGGGGACCTGATTGAGGTCTACAAAATCATGAAGGGTGTAGACAGGGTGGATAGCAAGAATCTTTTTCCCCAGAGTGGGGGACTCAATTACTAGGGGTCATGATTTCAAGGTAAGAGGGGAAAGGTTTAAGGGAGAGATGCGTGGAAAGTTCTACATGCAGAGGGTGGTGGGTGCCTGGAATGCGTTACTAGCCGAGGTGGTAGAGGCGGGCATGATAGCGGCACTTAAGATGTATCTAGACAGATACATTAATGGGCAGGGAGCAGAGGGATACAGATCCTTAAAAAGTAGGTGACAGGTTTAGACAGAGGATCTGGATCGGCGTAGGCTCAGAGGGCCGAAGGGCCTGTTCCAGTGCTGTAATTTTTTTTGTTCTTTGTTCTGGATCATACTGTTTGGTGGTCTGTGCACAACTCCCCCTAACTTCTTTTTCTCTTTGGTGTTCTGTAGCTCCACCCATACAGATTCCACATCATCCACGCTAATGTCTTCCCTTACTAATGCATAATCATCTCCTTAACCAGCAACGTTACCCCACCTCCCTTTCCTTTCAGTTTATCTTTCCTGAAAATTAAGCACCCCTGGACATTGAGTTCCCATCCTTGGTCACCCTGGACCCAGGTCCCTGTGATCCCAATTACAGCATTTCCATTAACAACTGTCTGTGCAGTTAATTTATCCACTTTATTACTAATGCTCCTCATATTGAGACACCAAACGTTCAGCGTTCAGGCTCTTTGATATTTATTGCCAAATTTGATATTAGAATCATGGTGTAATGTGGCCCTTTTTGATTTTTGCTTTGGTTTCTCTGCCTTCGGCTTTCACTTTTCTCCTTACTGCTTTTTGTGTTTGACCCCACTTAAACTTCGTGACCCCACCTCCACTGAATCCCCTGCCCCACCCTGTGCCATATCAGTGTAAACCCTCCCCAACAGCACCAGCAAACTCTCCCCCAGGACATGGCTTCCACTCGTGCACAGTGTGTGCTGGTCCCACCTCCCTCAGAACCAGTTCCTCTTGCACCACCCCTCAAGTCAAGTATTCATCTTCACTATCCTGCCATTCCTACCCTTACCAGCACATGGCATTGGTAACAATCCCAAAATTACTACCTTTGAGATCCCACGTTTTAGTTTAACTCCTAATTTCCTAAATTCATACATGGTGAGGCACCGTGAGGATGAGACAAGGTGTGACACGGTGTGACATGGTGACGGTGATGGTGTGACACAGTGAGGGACAGTGATGGTGAGGCATGGTGACATGGTGGGAGTGAGACAAGGTGTGAAATGGTGAGACACAGCGACAGTGCAACACAGTGACAGTGCGACATGGTGATGGTGATGGTGTGAGACGGTGATAGTGAAACACGGTGACAGTGAGGGATGGTGAAACATGGTGACGGTGAGAGACAGTGATGGTGAGAGACGGTGACAGTGAGACACAGTGACAGTGAGGTACGGTGAGAGACAGTGACAGTGAGAGACGGTGACGGTGCAAGACGGTGAAACATGGTGACGGTGAGAGACAGTGGCGGTGAGAGACGGTGACGGTGAGCCACAGTGACAGTGAAACATGGTGACAGTGAGGGATGGTGAAACATGGTGACGGTGAGAGACAGAGAGACGGTGGCAGTGAAACACAGTGACAGTGAGGGATGGTGAGAGACGGTGACGGTGAGAGACAGTGGCGGTGAGAGATGGTGACAGTGAAACACAGTGACAGTGAGGGACGGTGAGAGACGGTGACAGTGAGAGACGGTGATGGTGCGAGACGGTGAAACATGGTGACAGTGAGAGACAGTGACGGTGAGAGACGGTGACAGTGAAACACAGTGACAGTGAGGGATGGTGAGACACGGTGACGGTGAGACACTGTATGACACGGTGAGACACGGTGAGGGTGCAACATGGTGAGACATGGTGATGGTGAGACACGGTGACGGTGAGACATGGTGAGACACGGTGGCAGTGAGAGACGGTGACGGTATGACACGGTGAGGGACAGTGATGGTGAGACATGGTGACACGGTTACACGGTGGGTGTGAGACAAGGTGCGACATGGTGAGACACAGTGATGGTGCGACACAGTGACAGTGCTGTGTGCAACAGTGAGAGACGGTGACGGTGAGACACGGTGACAGTGAGGGATGGTGAATCATGGTGATAGCGAGAGACGGTGACGGAGGGACACGGTGACAGTGAGGGATGGTGAATCATGGTGATGGCGAGAGACGGTGACGGAGAGACACGGTGACAGTGAAGGATGGTGAGACGCGGTGACGGCGAGAGGCGGTGAGAGATGGTGGTGGTGAGAGACGTTGACGGTGAGAGACAGTGACAGTGAGACACAACAATTGCGATAGACAGTGACAGTGAGCGACGGTGATGGTGACAGACGGTACCAGTGAGACATGGGGACGGTGAGAGACACTGACGGTGACACACAGTGAGACATGATGATGGTGAGAGGTGGTGATGGTGATGGTGATGGTGTGACACAGTGAGACACGGTGCTGGTGAGAGATGGTGACGGTGAGACGCGGTGATGGTGAGAGATGGTGACGGTGACACACAGTGAGACATAGTGATGGTGAGAAATGGTGATGGGGAGACACAGTGACGGTGAGAGATGATAACAGTGATAGGCGGTGACAGTGAGAGACGGTGACGGTAAGAGATGATAACAGTGAGACATGGTGGTAGGTGGTGACGGTAACAGTGAGACACGGTGATGGTGAGACATGGTAACAGTGAGAAACGGTGGCAGGTGGTGATGGTGAGACACAGTGAGACATGATGATGGTGAGACACAGTAACAGTGAGACACGGTGATGGTGAGACACGGTGAGACATGATGATGGTGAGACACAGTGAGACACGGTGATGGTGAGACATGGTGAGACACGGTGATGGTGACACACAGTGAGACACGGTGATGGTGAGACACAGTGAGACACGGTGATGGTGAGACACGGTGATGGTGAGACACGGTGATGGTGAGACATGGTGATGGTGAGACATGGTGATGGTGAGACATGGTGATGGTGAGACATGGTGGTAAGTAGTGACGGTGACACACAGTGAGACACGGTGATAGAACATAGAGCATAGAAAAGTACAGCACAGTACAGGCCCTTCGGCCCACAATGTTGTGCCGCAGAATAATCCTAATCCAAAAATAAAATAACCTAACCTACATTTCCCTCAATTCACTGCTGTCCATGTGCATGTCCAGCAGTCGCTTAAATGTCACTAATAACTCCGCTTCCACGACTACCACTGGTAAACTATTCCGTGCGCTCACAACTCTCTGGGTGAAGAACCTCCTCTGACATCTCCTCTATACCTTCCTCCTAACACCTTAAAACTATGACCCCTCGTGGCAGTCAATCCTGCCCTGGGGAAAAGTCTCTGGCTATCAACTCTTTCCATGCCTCTTATTACCTTGTACACCTCGATCAGGTCACCTCTCTTCCTCCTTCTCTCCAGAGAGTGATGGTGAGAGACAGTGACAGTGACGGTGAGACATGGTGACAGTGAGACATGGTGAAGGTGGTAACGGTGACACAGAGAGACATGGTGATGGTGAGAGAGGGTGATGGTGCGACATGGTGACAGTAACAGTGAGACACGGTGATGGTGAGAGAGAGACAGTGAGAGACGGTAACAGTGAGACACGGTGATGGTGAGAGAGTGACAGTGAGAGACGGTAACAGTGAGACGCGGTGTTGGTGAGAGAGTGACAGTGAGAGACGGTAACAGTGAGACACGGTGACGGTGAGAGAGGGTGACAGTGAGACACGGTAACAGTGAGACACGGTGATGGTGAGAGAGTGACAGTGAGAGACGGTAACAGTGAGACACGGTGATGGTGAGAGAGGGTGACAGTGAGACACGGTAACAGTGAGACACGGTGATGGTGAGAGAGTGACAGTGAGAGACGGTAACAGTGAGACACGGTGATGGTGAGAGAGAGTGACAGTGAGAGACGGTAACAGTGAGACACGGTGATGGTGAGAGAGTGACAGTGAGAGACGGTAACAGTGAGACACGGTGTTGGTGAGAGAGTGACAGTGAGAGACGGTAACAGTGAGACACGGTGACGGTGAGAGAGGGTGACAGTGAGACACGGTAACAGTGAGACACGGTGACGGTGAGAGAGGGTGACAGTGAGAGACGATAACAGTGAGACATGGTGATGGTGAGAGAGAGTGACAGTGAGAGACGGTAACAGTGAGACGCGGTGATGGTGAGAGAGGGTGACAGTGAGAGATGGTGATGGTGAGAGAGGGTGACAGTGAGAGACGGTAACAGTGAGACATAGTGATGGTGAGAGAGGGTGACAGTGAGAGACGGTAACAGTCAGACGCGGTGATGGTGAGAGAGGGTGACAGTGAGAGACGGTCACAGTGAGACGCGGTGATGGTGAGAGAGTGACAGTGAGAGACGGTAACAGAGAGACACGGTGATGGTGAGAGAGAGTGACAGTGAGAGACGGTAACAGTGAGACGCGGTGACGGTGAGAGAGGGTGACAGTGAGAGACGGGAACAGTGAGACGCGGTGACGGTGAGAGAGGGTGACAGTGAGAGACGGGAACAGTGAGACACGGTGATGGTGAGAGAGTGACAGTGAGAGACGGTAATAGTGAGACGCGGTGATGGTGACAGAGGGTCACAGTGAGAGGCGCTAACTGTGAGACACGGTGATGGTGAGAGAGTGGCAGTGAGAGACGGTAACAGTGAGACATGGTGATGGTGAGAGATGGTGCCAGTGAGAGACGGTAACAGTGAGACATAGTGATTGTGAGAGAGGGTGACAGTGAGAGACGGTAACAGTCAGACGCGGTGATGGTGAGAGAGGGTGACAGTGAGAGACGGTCACAGTGAGACGCGGTGATGGTGAGAGAGTGACAGTGAGAGATGGTAATAGTGAGACACAGTTGATGGTGAGAGAGTGACCGTGAGAGACGGTAACAGAGAGACACGGTGATGGTGAGAGAGAGTGACAGTGAGAGACGGTAACAGTGAGAGACGGTAACAGTGAGACGCGGTGATGGTGAGAGAGGGTGACAGTGAGAGACGGGAACAGTGAGACACGGTGATGGTGAGAGAGTGACAGTGAGAGACGGTAATAGTGAGACGCGGTGATGGTGACAGAGGGTCACAGTGAGAGGCGCTAAATGTGAGACACGGTGATGGTGAGAGAGTGGCAGTGAGAGACGGTAACAGTGAGACATGGTGATGGTGAGAGATGGTGCCAGTGAGAGACGGTAACAGTGAGACATGGTGATGGTGAGAGAGGGTGACAGTGAGAGACGGTAACAGTGAGACGCGGTGATGGTGAGAGAGGGTGACAGTAGGAGATGGTGATGGTGAGAGAGGGTGACAGTGAGAGACGGTAACAGTGAGACGCGGTGATGGTGAGAGAGGGTGACAGTGAGAGACGGGAACAGTGAGACACGGTGATGGTGAGAGAGTGACAGTGAGACATGGTGATGGTGAGAGAGTGACAGTGAGAGACGGTAAAAGTGAGACACGGTGATGGTGAGAGAGGGTGACAGTGAGAGACGGTAACAGTGAGACGCGGTGATGGTGAGAGAGGGTGACAGTGAGAGACGGTAACAGTGAGACGCGGTGATGGTGAGAGAGGGTGACAGTGAGAGATGGTGATGGTGAGAGAGGGTGACAGTGAGAGACGGTAACAGTGAGACGCGGTGATGGTGAGAGAGGGTGACAGTGAGAGATGGTAACAGTCAGACGCGGTGATGGTGAGAGAGGGTGACAGTGAGAGACGGTAACAGTCAGACGCGGTGATGGTGAGAGAGGGTGACAGTGAGAGACGGAAACAGTGAGACGCGGTGATGGTGAGAGAGGGTGGCAGTGAGAGATGGTGATGGTGAGAGAGGGTGACAGTGAGAGATGGTAACAGTGAGACGCGGTGATGGTGAGAGAGGGTGACAGTGAGAGACGGTAACAGTCAGACGCGGTGATGGTGAGAGAGGGTGACAGTGAGAGACGGTAACAGTGAGACGCGGTGATGGTGAGAGAGTGACAGTAAGAGATGGTAACAGTGAGACACAGTGATGGTGAGAGAGTGACCGTGAGAGACGGTAACAGAGAGACACGGTGATGGTGAGAGAGAGTGACAGTGAGAGACGGTAACAGTGAGACGCGGTGATGGTGAGAGAGGGTGACAGTGAGAGACGGTAACAGTGAGACGCGGTGACGGTGAGAGAGGGTGACAGTGAGAGATGGTGATGGTGAGAGAGGGTGACAGTGAGAGACGGTAACAGTGAGACGCGGTGATGGTGAGAGAGTGACAGTGAGAGACGGTAACAGTGAGGCATGGTGATGGTGAGAGAGGGTGACAGTGAGAGACGGTAACAGAGAGACACGGTGATGGTGAGAGAGTGACAGTGAGAGACGGTAACAGTGAGACGCGGTGATGGTGAGAGAGGGTGACAGTGAGAGACGGTAACAGTGAGACACGGTGATGGTGAGAGAGTGACAGTGAGAGACGGTAACAGTGAGACATGGTGATGGTGAGAGAGAGACAGTGAGAGACGGTAAAAGTGAGACACGGTGATGGTGAGAGAGTGTGACAGTGAGAGACGGTAACAGTGAGACGCGGTGATGGTGAGAGAGGGTGACAGTGAGAGACGGTAACAGTCAGACGCGGTGATGGTGAAAGAGGGTGACAGTGAGAGACAGTAACAGTGAGACATGGTGATGGTGAGAGAGAGTGACAGTGAGAGACGGTAACAGTGAGACGCGGTGATGGTGAGAGAGGGTGACAGTGAGAGATGGTGATGGTGAGAGAGGGTGACAGTGAGAGACGGTAACAGTGAGACGCGGTGATGGTGAGAGAGGGTGACAGTAGGAAATGGTGATGGTGAGAGAGGGTGACAGTGAGAGACGGTAACAGTGAGACGCGGTGATGGTGAGAGAGGGTGACAGTGAGAGACGGTGACAATGAGACACGGTGATGGTGAGAGAGTGACAGTGAGAGACGGTAACATTGAGACGCGGTGATGGTGAGAGAGAGTGACAGTAAGAGACGGTAACAGTGAGACACGGTGATGGTGAGAGAGTGACAGTGAGAGACGGTAACAGTGAGACACGGTGATGGTGAGAGAGGGTGACAGTGAAAGATGGTGATAGTGAGAGACGGTAACAGTGAGACGCGGTGATGGTGAGAGAGGGTGACAGTAGGAGATGGTGATGGTGAGAGAGGGTGACAGTGAGAGACGGTAACAGTGAGACGCGGTGATGGTGAGAGAGGGTGACAGTGAGAGACGGTAACAGTGAGACACGGTGATGGTGAGAGAGTGACAGTGAGAGACGGTAACAGTGAGACACGGTGATGGTGAGAGAGTGACAGTGAGAGACGGTAACAGTGAGACGCGGTGATGGTGAGAGAGGGTGACAGTGAGAGACGGTAACAGTGAGACATAGTGATGGTGGGAGAGGGTGACAGTGAGAGACGGTAACAGTCAGACGCGGTGATGGTGAGAGAGGGTGACAGTGAGAGACGGTCACAGTGAGACGCGGTGATGGTGAGAGAGTGACAGTGAGAGACGGTAACAGAGAGACACGGTGATGGTGAGAGAGAGTGACAGTGAGAGACGGTAACAGTGAGACGCGGTGACGGTGAGAGAGGGTGACAGTGAGAGACGGGAACAGTGAGACGCGGTGACGGTGAGAGAGGGTGACAGTGAGAGACGGGAACAGTGAGACACGGTGATGGTGAGAGAGTGACAGTGAGAGACGGTAATAGTGAGACGCGGTGATGGTGACAGAGGGTCACAGTGAGAGGCGCTAACTGTGAGACACGGTGATGGTGAGAGAGTGGCAGTGAGAGACGGTAACAGTGAGACATGGTGATGGTGAGAGATGGTGCCAGTGAGAGACGGTAACAGTGAGACATAGTGATGGTGAGAGAGGGTGACAGTGAGAGACGGTAACAGTCAGACGCGGTGATGGTGAGAGAGGGTGACAGTGAGAGACGGTCACAGTGAGACGCGGTGATGGTGAGAGAGTGACAGTGAGAGATGGTAATAGTGAGACACAGTTGATGGTGAGAGAGTGACCGTGAGAGACGGTAACAGAGAGACACGGTGATGGTGAGAGAGAGTGACAGTGAGAGACGGTAACAGTGAGACGCGGTGATGGTGAGAGAGGGTGACAGTGAGAGACGGGAACAGTGAGACACGGTGATGGTGAGAGAGTGACAGTGAGAGACGGTAATAGTGAGACGCGGTGATGGTGACAGAGGGTCACAGTGAGAGGCGCTAAATGTGAGACACGGTGATGGTGAGAGAGTGGCAGTGAGAGACGGTAACAGTGAGACATGGTGATGGTGAGAGATGGTGCCAGTGAGAGACGGTAACAGTGAGACATGGTGATGGTGAGAGAGGGTGACAGTGAGAGACGGTAACAGTGAGACGCGGTGATGGTGAGAGAGGGTGACAGTAGGAGATGGTGATGGTGAGAGAGGGTGACAGTGAGAGACGGTAACAGTGAGACGCGGTGATGGTGAGAGAGGGTGACAGTGAGAGACGGGAACAGTGAGACACGGTGATGGTGAGAGAGTGACAGTGAGACATGGTGATGGTGAGAGAGTGACAGTGAGAGACGGTAAAAGTGAGACACGGTGATGGTGAGAGAGGGTGACAGTGAGAGACGGTAACAGTGAGACGCGGTGATGGTGAGAGAGGGTGACAGTGAGAGACGGTAACAGTGAGACGCGGTGATGGTGAGAGAGGGTGACAGTGAGAGATGGTGATGGTGAGAGAGGGTGACAGTGAGAGACGGTAACAGTGAGACGCGGTGATGGTGAGAGAGGGTGACAGTGAGAGATGGTAACAGTCAGACGCGGTGATGGTGAGAGAGGGTGACAGTGAGAGACGGTAACAGTCAGACGCGGTGATGGTGAGAGAGGGTGACAGTGAGAGACGGTAACAGTGAGACGCGGTGATGGTGAGAGAGGGTGGCAGTGAGAGATGGTGATGGTGAGAGAGGGTGACAGTGAGAGATGGTAACAGTGAGACGCGGTGATGGTGAGAGAGGGTGACAGTGAGAGACGGTAACAGTCAGACGCGGTGATGGTGAGAGAGGATGACAGTGAGAGACGGTAACAGTGAGACGCGGTGATGGTGAGAGAGTGACAGTAAGAGATGGTAACAGTGAGACACAGTGATGGTGAGAGAGTGACCGTGAGAGACGGTAACAGAGAGACACGGTGATGGTGAGAGAGAGTGACAGTGAGAGACGGTAACAGTGAGACGCGGTGATGGTGAGAGAGGGTGACAGTGAGAGACGGTAACAGTGAGACGCGGTGACGGTGAGAGAGGGTGACAGTGAGAGATGGTGATGGTGAGAGAGGGTGACAGTGAGAGACGGTAACAGTGAGACGCGGTGATGGTGAGAGAGTGACAGTGAGAGACGGTAACAGTGAGGCATGGTGATGGTGAGAGAGGGTGACAGTGAGAGACGGTAACAGAGAGACACGGTGATGGTGAGAGAGTGACAGTGAGAGACGGTAACAGTGAGACACGGTGATGGTGAGAGAGGGTGACAGTGAAAGATGGTGATAGAGAGAGACGGTAACAGTGAGACGCGGTGATCGTGAGAGAGGGTGACAGTGAGAGACGGTAACAGTGAGACACGGTGATGGTGAGAGAGTGACAGTGAGAGACGGTAACAGTGAGACATGGTGATGGTGAGAGAGAGACAGTGAGAGACGGTAAAAGTGAGACACGGTGATGGTGAGAGAGTGTGACAGTGAGAGACGGTAACAGTGAGACGCGGTGATGGTGAGAGAGGGTGACAGTGAGAGACGGTAACAGTCAGACGCGGTGATGGTGAAAGAGGGTGACAGTGAGAGACAGTAACAGTGAGACATGGTGATGGTGAGAGAGAGTGACAGTGAGAGACGGTAACAGTGAGACGCGGTGATGGTGAGAGAGGGTGACAGTGAGAGATGGTGATGGTGAGAGAGGGTGACAGTGAGAGACGGTAACAGTGAGACGCGGTGATGGTGAGAGAGGGTGACAGTAGGAAATAGTGATGGTGAGAGAGGGTGACAGTGAGAGACGGTAACAGTGAGACGCGGTGATGGTGAGAGAGGGTGACAGTGAGAGACGGTGACAATGAGACACGGTGATGGTGAGAGAGTGACAGTGAGAGACGGTAACATTGAGACGCGGTGATGGTGAGAGAGAGTGACAGTGAGAGACGGTAACAGTGAGACACGGTGATGGTGAGAGAGAGACAGTGAGAGACGGTAACAGTGAGACACGGTGATGGTGAGAGAGGGTGACAGTGAAAGATGGTGATAGTGAGAGACGGTAACAGTGAGACGCGGTGATGGTGAGAGAGGGTGACAGTAGCAGATGGTGATGGTGAGAGAGGGTGACAGTGAGAGACGGTAACAGTGAGACGCGGTGATGGTGAGAGAGGGTGACAGTGAGAGACGGTAACAGTGAGACACGGTGATGGTGAGAGAGTGACAGTGAGAGACGGTAACAGTGAGACACGGTGATGGTGAGAGAGTGACAGTGAGAGACGGTAACAGTGAGACGCGGTGATGGTGAGAGAGGGTGACAGTGAGAGACGGTAACAGTGAGACGCGGTGATGGTGAGAGAGGGTGACAGTGAGAGACGGTAACAGTGAGACGCGGTGATGGTAACAGAGGGTGCCAGTGAGAGACGGTAACAGAGAGACACGGTGATGGTGAGAGAGTGACAGTGAGAGACGGTAACAGTGAGACACGGTGATGGTGAGAGAGGGTGACAGTGAAAGATGGTGATAGTGAGAGACGGTAACAGCGAAACGCAGTGATGGTGAGAGAGGGTGACAGAAGGAGATGGAGTTGGTGAGAGAGGGTGACAGTGAGAGACGGTAACAGTGAGACGCGGTGATGGTGAGAGAGGGTGCCAGTGAGAGACGGTAACAGTGAGACACGGTGATGGTGAGAGAGAGACAGTGAGACACGGTAACAGTGAGACACGGTGATGGTGAGAGAGGGTGACAGTGAGAGACGGTAACAGTGAGACGCGGTGATGGTGAGAGAGGGTGACAGTGAGAGATGGTGATGGTGAGAGAGGGTGACAGTGAGAGACGGTAACAGTGAGACGCGGTGATGGTGAGAGAGGGTGACAGTGAGAGACGGTAACAGTCAGACGCGGTGATGGTGAAAGATGGTGACAGTGAGAGACAGTAACAGTGAGACATGGTGATGGTGAGAGAGTGACAGTGAGACACGGTAACAGTGAGACACGGTGATGGTGAGAGAGGGTGACAGTGAGAGACGGTAACAGTGAGACGCGGTGATGGTGAGAGAGGGTGACAGTGAGAGATGGTGATGGTGAGAGAGGGTGACAGTGAGAGACGGTAACAGTGAGACGCGGTGATGGTGAGCGAGGGTGACAGTGAGAGACGGTAACAGTCAGACGCGGTGATGGTGAAAGATGATGACAGTGAGAGACAGTAACAGGGAGACATGGTGATGGTGAGAGAGTGACAGTGAGAGATGGTAACACTGAGACACAGTGATGGTGAGAGAGTGACCGTGAGAGACGGTAACATTGAGACACGGTGATGGTGAGAGAGTGACAGTGAGAGACGGTAACAGTGAGACGCGGTGATGGCCAGAGAGGGTGACAGTGAGAGACGGTAACAGTGAGACGCGGTGATGGTGAGAGAGGGTGACAGTGAGAGATGGTGATGGTGAGAGAGGGTGACAGTGAGAGACGGTAACAGTGAGACACGGTGATGGTGAGAGAGTGACAGTGAGAGACGGTAACAGTGAGACACGGTGATGGTGACAGAGGCTGACAGTGAGAGACGGTAACAGAGAGACACGGTGATGGTGAGAGAGAGTGACAGTAGGAGATGGTGATGGTGAGAGAGGGTGACAGTGAGAGATGGTAACAGTGAGACGCGGTGATGGTGAGAGAGGGTGACAGTGAGAGACGGTAACAGTGAGAGACGGTGATGGTGAGAGAGGGTGACAGTGAAAGATGGTGATAGTGAGAGACGGTAACAGTGAGACGCGGTGATGGTGAGAGAGGGTGACAGTAGGAGATGGTGATGGGGAGAGAGGGTGACAGTGAGAGACGGTAACAGTGAGACGCGGTGATGGTGAGAGAGAGTGACAGTGAGAGACGGTAACAGTGAGACACGGTGATAGTGAGAGAGTGACAGTGAGAGATGGTAACAGTGAGACTCAGTGATGGTGAGAGAGTGACCGTGAGAGACGGTAACAGTGAGACACGGTGATGGTCAAAGAGAGTGACAGTGAGAGACGGTAACAGTGAGACATGGTGATGGTGAGAGAGTGACAGTGAGAGACGGTAACAGTGAGACGCGGTGATGGTGAGAGAGGGTGACAGTGAGAGACGGTAACAGTGAGACGCGGTGATGGTGAGAGAGGGTGACAGTGAGAGACGGTAACAGTGAGACGCGGTGATGGTGAGAGAGCGTGACAGTGAGAGACGGTAACAGTGAGACACGGTGATGGTGAGAGAGTGACAGTGAGAGACAGTAACAGTGAGACAGGGTGATGGTGAGAGAGGGTGACAGTGAGAGATGGTGATGGTGAGAGAGGGTGACAGTGAGAGACGGTAACAGTGAGACGCGGTGATGGTGAGAGAGTGACAGTGAGAGACGGTAACAGTGAGACATGGTGATGGTGAGGGAGGGTGACAGTGAGAGATGGTGATGGTGAGAGAGGGTGACAGTGAGAGATGGTAACAGTGAGACGCGGTGATGGTGAGAGAGTGACATTGAGAGACGGTAACAGTGAGACATAGCGATGGTGAGAGAGGGTGACAGTAGGAGACGGTAACAGTGAGACGCGGTGATGGTGAGAGGGGGAGACAGTAGGAGATGGTGATGGTGAGAGAGGGTGACAGTGAGAGACGGTAGCAGTGAGACACGGTGATGGTGAGAGAGTGACAGTGAGAGACGGTAACAGTGAGACGCGGTGATGGTGAGAGAGGGTGACAGTAGGAGATGGTGATGGTGAGAGAGGGTGACAGTGAGAGACGGTAACAGTGAGACGCGGTGATGGTGAGAGAGTGACAGTGAGAGACGGTAACAGTGAGACATGGTGATGGTGAGGGAGGGTGACAGTGAGAGATGGTGATGGTGAGAGAGGGTGACAGTGAGAGATGGTAACAGTGAGACGCGGTGATGGTGAGAGAGTGACATTGAGAGACGGTAACAGTGAGACATAGCGATGGTGAGAGAGGGTGACAGTAGGAGACGGTAACAGTGAGACGCGGTGATGGTGAGAGGGGGACACAGTAGGAGATGGTGATGGTGAGAGAGGGTGACAGTGAGAGACGGTAACAGTGAGACACGGTGATGGTGAGAGAGTGACAGTGAGAGACGGTAACAGTGAGAGACGGTAACAGTGAGACACGGTGATGGTGAGAGAGGGTGACAGTGAGAGACGGTAACAGTGAGGCGCGGTGATGGTGAGAGAGGGTGACAGTGAGAGACGGTAACAGTGAGACGCGGTGATGGTGAGAGGGGGTCACAGTGAGAGACGGTAACAGTGAGACACGGTGATGGTGAGAGAGTGACAATGAGAGACGGTAACAGTGAGACACGGTGATGGTGAGAGAGGGTGACAGTGAAAGATGGTGATAGTGAGAGACGGTAACAGTGAGACGCGGTGATGGTGAGAGAGGGTGACAGTAGAAGATGGTGATGGTGAGAGAGGGTGACAGTGAGAGACGGTAACAGTGAGACGCGGTGATGGTGAGAGAGTGACAGTGAGAGACGGTAACAGTGAGACACAGTGATGGTGAGAGAGGGTCACAGTGAGAGACGGTAACAGTGAGACACGGTGATGGTGAGAGAGGGTGACAGTGAAAGATGGTGATAGTGAGAGACAGTAACAGTGAGACGCGGTGATGGTGAGAGAGGGTGACAGTAGGAGATGGTGATGGTGAGAGAGGGTGACAGTGAGAGACGGTAACAGTGAGACGCGGTGATGGTGAGAGAGCGTGACAGTGAGAGACGGTAACAGTGAGACACGGTGATGGTGAGAGAGTGACAGTGAGAGACAGTAACAGTGAGACAGGGTGATGGTGAGAGAGGGTGACAGTGAGAGATGGTGATGGTGAGAGAGGGTGACAGTGAGAGACGGTAACAGTGAGACGCGGTGATGGTGAGAGAGTGACAGTGAGAGACGGTAACAGTGAGACATGGTGATGGTGAGGGAGGGTGACAGTGAGAGATGGTGATGGTGAGAGAGGGTGACAGTGAGAGATGGTAACAGTGAGACGCGGTGATGGTGAGAGAGTGACATTGAGAGACGGTAACAGTGAGACATAGCGATGGTGAGAGAGGGTGACAGTAGGAGACGGTAACAGTGAGACGCGGTGATGGTGAGAGGGGGAGACAGTAGGAGATGGTGATGGTGAGAGAGGGTGACAGTGAGAGACGGTAGCAGTGAGACACGGTGATGGTGAGAGAGTGACAGTGAGAGACGGTAACAGTGAGACGCGGTGATGGTGAGAGAGGGTGACAGTAGGAGATGGTGATGGTGAGAGAGGGTGACAGTGAGAGACGGTAACAGTGAGACGCGGTGATGGTGAGAGAGTGACAGTGAGAGACGGTAACAGTGAGACATGGTGATGGTGAGGGAGGGTGACAGTGAGAGATGGTGATGGTGAGAGAGGGTGACAGTGAGAGATGGTAACAGTGAGACGCGGTGATGGTGAGAGAGTGACATTGAGAGACGGTAACAGTGAGACATAGCGATGGTGAGAGAGGGTGACAGTAGGAGACGGTAACAGTGAGACGCGGTGATGGTGAGAGGGGGAGACAGTAGGAGATGGTGATGGTGAGAGAGGGTGACAGTGAGAGACGGTAGCAGTGAGACACGGTGATGGTGAGAGAGTGACAGTGAGAGACGGTAACAGTGAGACGCGGTGATGGTGAGAGAGGGTGACAGTAGGAGATGGTGATGGTGAGAGAGGGTGACAGTGAGTGACGGTAACAGTGAGACGCGGTGATGGTGAGAGAGGGTGACAGTGAGAGAGGGTGACAGTGAGAGACGGTAACAGTGAGACACGGTGATGGTGAGAGAGTGACAGTGAGAGACGGTAACAGTGAGACACGGTGATGGTGAGAGAGAGACAGTGAGAGAAGGTAACAGTGAGACGCGGTGATGGTGAGAGAGGGTGACAGTGAGAGATGGTGATGGTGAGAGAGGGTGACAGTGAGAGATGGTGCTGGTGAGACAGGGTGATGGTGACAAAGGGTGACATTGAGAGACGGTAACAGTGAGACATAGTGATGGTGAGAGAGGGTGACAGTGAGAGACGGTAACAGTGAGACGCGGTGATGGTGAGAGAGGGTGACAGTGAGAGACGGTAACGGTGAGACACGGTGATGGTGAGAGAGTGACAGTGTGAGACGGTCACAGTGAGACACGGTGATGGTGAGAGAGGGTGACAGTGAGAGACGGTAACAGTGAGACACGGTGATGCTGAGAGAGGGTGACAGTGAGAGACGGAAACAGTGAGACGCGGTGATGGTGAGAGAGGGTGACAGTGAGAGACGGTAACAGTGAGACGCGGTGATGGTGAGACAGGGTGACAGTGAGAGATGGTGATGGTGAGAGAGGGTGACAGTGAGAGACGGTAACAGTGAGACGCGGTGATGGTGAGAGAGCGTGACAGTGAGAGACGGTAACAGTGAGACACGGTGATGGTGAGAGAGTGACAGTGAGAGACGGTAACAGTGAGACACAGTGATGGTGAGAGAGTGACAGTGAGAGACAGTAACAGTGAGACATGGTGATGGTGAGAGAGGGTGACAGTGAGAGACGGTAACAGTGAGACGCGGTGATGGTGGGAGAGGGTGACAGTGAGAGATGGTGATGGTGAGACGCGGTGATGGTGAGAGAGGGTGACAGTGAGAGACGGTAACAGTGAGACACGGTGATGGTGAGAGAGGGTGACAGTGAGAGATGGTGATGGTGAGAGAGGGTGACAGTGAGAGACGGTAACAGTGAGACGCGGTGATGGTGAGAGAGGGTGACCGTGAGAGACGGTAACAGTGAGACACGGTGATTTTGAGAGAGAGTGGCAGTGAGAGTCGATAAAAGTGATACAGGGTGATTGTGAGAGAGTGACAGTGAGAGACGGAACAGTGAGACGCGGTGATGGTGAGAGAGGGTGACAGTGAGAGACGGTAACAGTGAGACGCGGTGAAGGTGAGAGAGGGTGACAGTGAGAGATGGTGATGGTGAGAGAGGGTGACAGTGAGAGACGGTAACAGTGAGACACGGTGATGGTGAGAGAGTGACAGTGAGAGACGGTAACAGTGAGACGCGGTGATGGTGAGAGAGGGTGACAGTGAGAGGCGGTAACAGTGAGACACGGTGATGGTGAGAGAGTGACAGTGAGAGACGGTAACAGTGATACATGGTGATGGTGAGAGAGGGTGACAGTGGGAGACGGTAACAGTGAGACGCGGTGATGGTGAGAGAGGGTGACAGTAGGAGATGGTGATGGTGAGAGAGGGTGACAGTGAGAGACGGTAACAGTGAGACACGGTGATGGTGAGAGAGTGACAGTGAGAGACGGTAACAGTGAGACGCGGTGATGGTGAGAGAGGGTGACAGTGAGAGACGGTAACAGTGAGACACGGTGATGGTGAGAGAGAGTGACAGTGAGAGACGGTAACAGTGAGACACGGTGATGGTGAGAGAGGGTGACAGTGAGAGACGGTAACAGTGAGACACGGTGATGGTGAGAGAGTGACAGTGAGAGACGGTAACAGTGAAACATGGTGATGGTGAGAGAGAGACAGTGAGAGACGGTAACAGTGAGACACGGTGATGGTGAGAGAGGGTGACAGTGAGAGACGGTAACAGTGAAACATGGTGATGGTGAGAGAGAGACAGTGAGAGACGGTAACAGTGAGACACGGTGATGGTGAGAGAGGGTGACAGTGAGAGACGGTAACAGTGAGACGCGGTGATGGTGAGAGAGGGTGACAGTGAGAGGCGGTAACAGTGAGACGCGGTGATGGTGAGAGAGGGTGACAGTGAGAGATGGTGATGGTGAGAGAGAGTGACAGTGAGAGACGGTAACAGTGAGACACGGTGATGGTGAGAGAGTGACAGTGAGAGACGGTAACAGTGAAACATGGTGATGGTGAGAGAGAGACAGTGAGAGACGGTAACAGTGAGACACGGTGATGGTGAGAGAGGGTGACAGTGAGAGACGGTAACAGTGAGACGCGGTGATGGTGAGAGAGGGTGACAGTGAGAGGCGGTAACAGTGAGACGCGGTGATGGTGAGAGAGGGTGACAGTGAAAGATGGTGATAGTGAGAGACGGTAACAGTGAGACGCGGTGATGGTGAGAGAGGGTGACAGTAGGAGATGGTGATGGTGAGAGAGGGTGACAGTGAGAGACGGTAACAGTGAGACGCGGTGATGGTGAGAGAGGGTGACAGTGAAAGATGGTGATAGTGAGAGACGGTAACAGTGAGACGTGGTGATGGTGAGAGAGGGTGACAGTAGGAGATGGTGATAGTGAGAGACGGTAACAGTGAGACGCGGTGATGGTGAGAGAGGGTGACAGTGAAAGATGGTGATACTGAGAGACGGTAACAGTGAGACGCGGTGATGGTGAGAGAGGGTGACAGTAGGAGATGGTGATGGTGAGAGAGGGTGACAGTGAGAGACGGTAACAGTGAGACGCGGTGATGGTGAGAGAGGGTGACAGTGAAAGATGGTGATAGTGAGAGACGGTAACAGTGAGACGCGGTGATGGTGAGAGAGGGTGAAAGTAGGAGATGGTGATGGTGAGAGAGGGTGACAGTGAGAGACGGTAACAGTGAGACGCGGTGATGGTGAGAGAGGGTGACAGTGAAAGATGGTGAGAGTGAGAGACGGTAACAGTGAGACACGGTGATGGTGAGAGAGTGACAGTGAGAGACGGTAACAGTGAGACAACGTGATGGTGAGAGAGTGACAGTGAGAGACGGTAACAGTGAGACGCGGTGATGGTGAGAGAGGGTGACAGTGAGAGATGGTGATGGTGAGAGAGGGTGACAGTGAGAGACGGTAACAGTGAGACGCGGTGATGGTGAGAGAGGGTGACAGTGAGAGATGGTGATGGTGAGACAGGGTGATGGTGAGAGAGGGTGACATTGAGAGACGGTAACAGTGAGACATAGTGATGGTGAGAGAGGGTGACAGTGAGAGACGGTAACAGTGAGATGCGGTGATGGTGAGAGAGGGTGACAGTGAGAGACGGTAACAGTGAGACGCGGTGATGGTGAGAGAGGGTGGCATTGAGAGACGGTAACAGTGAGACATAGTGATGATGAGAGAGGGTGACAGTGAGAGATGGTGATGGTGAGAGAGGGTGACAGTGAGAGACGGTAACAGTGAGATGCGGTGATGGTGAGAGAGGATGACAGTGAGAGACGGTAACAGTGAGACACGGTGATGGTGAGAGAGGGTGACAGTGAGAGACGGTAACAGTGAGACACGGTGATGGTGAGAGAGGGTGACAGTGAGAGACGGTAACAGTGAGACATAGTGATGGTGAGAGAGGGTGACAGTGAGAGACGGTAACAGTGAGACGCGGTGATGGTGAGAGAGTGACAGTGAGAGACGGTAACAGTGAAACATGGTGATGGTGAGAGTGAGACAGTGAGAGACGGTAACAGTGAGACACGGTGATGGTGAGAGAGGGTGACAGTGAGAGACGGTAACAGTGAGACGCGGTGATGGTGAGAGAGGGTGACAGTGAGAGAGGGTAACGGTGAGACACGGTGATGGTGAGAGAGGGTGACAGTGAGAGACGGTAACAGTGAGACGCGGTGATGGTGAGAGAGGGTGACAGTGAGAGACGGTAACAGTGAGACGCGGTGATGGTGAGACAGGGTGACAGTGAGAGATGGTGATGGTGAGAGACGGTGACAGTGAGAGACGGTAACAGTGAGACACGGTGATGGTGAGAGAGTGACAGTGAGAGACGGTAACAGTGAGACACGGTGATGGTGAGAAAGGGTGACAGTGAAAGATGGTGATAGTGAGAGACAGTAACTGTGAGACGCGGTGATGGTGAGAGAGCTTGACAGTGAGAGACGGTAACAGTGAGACACGGTGATGGTGAAAGAGTGACAGTGAGAGACGGTAACAGTGAGACACAGTGATGGTGAGAGAGTGACAGTGAGAGACAGTAACAGTGAGACATGGTGATGGTGAGAGAGGGTGACAGTGAGAGATGGTGATGGTGAGAGAGGGTGACAGTGAGAGAGGGTGACAGTGAGAGACGGTAACAGTGAGACGTGGTGATGGTGAGAGAGGGTGACAGTGAGAGACGGTAACAGTCAGACGCGGTGATGGTGAGAGAGGGTGACAGTGAGAGAGGGTGACAGTGAGACGCGGTGATGGTGAGAGAGTGACAGTGAGAGATGGTAATAGTGAGACACAGTTGATGGAGAGAGAGTGACCGTGAGAGACGGTAACAGAGAGACACGGTGATGGTGAGAGAGAGTGACAGTGAGAGACGATAATAGTGAGACACGTCGATGGTGAGAGAGTGACAGTGAGCGACGGTAACAGTGAGACGCGGTGACGGTGAGAGAGGGTGACAGTGAGAGACGGGAACAGTGAGACACGGTGAAGGTGAGAGAGTGACAGTGAGAGACGGTAATAGTGAGACGCGGTGATGGTGACAGAGGTTCACAGTGAGAGACGGTAACAGAGAGACACGGTGATGGTGAGAGAGTGACAGTGAGAGACGGTAACAGTGAGACGCGGTGATGGTGAGAGAGGGTGACAGTAGGAGATGGTGATGGTGAGAGAGGGTGACAGTGAGAGACGGTAACAGTGAGACGCGGTGATGGTGAGAGAGGATGACAGTGAGAGACGGTAACAGTGAGACACGGTGATGGTGAGAGAGTGACAGTGAGAGACGGTCACAGTGAGACGCGGTGATGGTGAGAGAGGGTGACAGTAGGAGATGGTGATGGTGAGAGAGGGTGACAGTGAGAGACGGTAACAGTGAGACGCGGTGATGGTGAGAGAGGGTGACAGTGAGAGACGGTAACAGTGAGACACGGTGATGGTGAGAGAGTGACAGTGAGAGACGGTAACAGTGAGAAACGGTGATGGTGAGAGAGTGACAGTGAGAGACGGTAACAGTGAGACATAGTGATGGTGAGAGAGGGTGACAGTGAGAGACGGTAACAGTGAGACGCGGTGATGGTGAGAGAGGGTGACAGTGAGAGACGGTAACAGTGAGACGCGGTGATGGTGAGAGAGGGTGACAGTGAGAGATGGTGATGGTGAGAGAGGGTGACAGTGAGAGACGGTAACAGTGAGACGCGGTGATGGTGAGAGAGGGTGACAGTGAGAGACGGTAACAGTCAGACGCGGTGATGGTGAAAGAGGGTGACAGTGAGAGATGGTAACAGTGAGACGCGGTGATGGTGAGAGAGGGTGACAGTGAGAGACGGTAACAGTGAGACACGGTGATGGTGAGAGAGGGTGACAGTGAGAGACGGTAACAGTGAGACACGGTGATGGTGAGAGAGTGACAGTGAGAGACGGTAACAGTGAGACACGGTGATGGTGAGAGAGGGTGACAGTGAGAGATGGTGATGGTGAGAGAGGGTGACAGTGAGAGACGGTAACAGTGAGACGCGGCGATGGTGAGAGAGGGTGACAGTAAGAGACGGTAACAGTCAGACGCGGTGATGGTGAAAGAGGGTGACAGTGAGAGACGGTAAAAGTGAGACATGGTGATGGTGAGAGAGGGTGACAGTGAGAGATGGTAACAGTGAGACACAGTGATGGTGAGAGAGTGACCGTGAGAGACGGTAACAATGAGACACGGTGATGGTGAGAGAGTGACAGTGAGAGACGGTAACAGTGAGACGCGGTGATGGTGAGAGAGGGTGACAGTGAGAGACGGTAACAGTGAGACTCGGTGATGGTGAGAGAGGGTGACAGTGAGAGACGGTAACAGTGAGACACGGTGATGGTGAGAGAGTGACAGTGAGAGACGGTAACAGTGAGACACGGTGATGGTGAGAGAGTGACAGTGAGAGAAGGTAACAGTGAAACATGGTGATGGTGAGAGTGAGACAGTGAGAGACGGTAACAGTGAGACACGGTGATGGTGAGAGAGGGTGACAGTGAGAGACGGTAACAGTGAGACGCGGTGATGGTGAGAAAGGGTGACAGTGAGAGACGGTAACAGTGAGACGCGGTGATGGTGAGAGAGGGTGACAGTGAGAGATGGTGATGGTGAGACAGGGTGACAGTGAGAGACGGTAACAGTGAGACGCGGTGATGGTGAGAGAGGGTGACAGTGAGAGACGGTAACAGTGAGACGCGGTGATGATGAAAGAGGGTGACCGTGAGAGACGGTAACAGTGAGACGCAGTGATGGTGAGAGAGGGTGACAGTGAGAGATGGTGATGGTGAGAGAGGGTGACAGTGAGAGACGGTAACAGTGAGACGCGGTGATGGTGAGAGAGGGTGACAGTGAGAGACGGTAACAGTCAGACGCGGTGATGGTGAAAGAGGGTGACAGTGAGAGACGGTAACAGTGAGACACGGTGATGGTGAGAGAGGCTGACAGTGAGAGACAGTAACAGAGAGACGCGGTGACGGTGAGAGAGGGTGACAGTGAGAGATGGTGATGGTGAGAGAGGGTGACAGTGAGAGACGGTAACAGTGAGATGCGGTGATGGTGAGAGAGGGTGACAGTGAGAGGCGGTAACAGTGAGACACGGTGATGGTGAGAGAGGGTGACAGTGAGAGGCGGTAACAGTGAGACACGGTGATGGTGAGAGAGGGTGACAGTGAGAGACGGCAACAGTGAGACACGGGGATGGTGAGAGAGGGTGACAGTAGGAGATGGTGATGGTGAGAGAGGGTGACAGTGAGAGACGGTAACAGTGAGACGCGGTGATGGTGAGAGAGGGTGACAGTGAGAGACGGGAACAGTGAGACACGGTGATGGTGAGAGAGTGACAGTGAGACATGGTGATGGTGAGAGAGTGACAGTGAGAGACGGTAAAAGTGAGACACGGTGATGGTGAGAGAGGGTGACAGTGAGAGACGGTAACAGTGAGACGCGGTGATGGTGAGAGAGGGTGACAGTGAGAGACGGTAACAGTGAGACGCGGTGATGGTGAGAGAGGGTGACAGTGAGAGATGGTGATGGTGAGAGAGGGTGACAGTGAGAGACGGTAACAGTGAGACGCGGTGATGGTGAGAGAGGGTGACAGTGAGAGATGGTAACAGTCAGACGCGGTGATGGTGAGAGAGGGTGACAGTGAGAGACGGTAACAGTCAGACGCGGTGATGGTGAGAGAGGGTGACAGTGAGAGACGGTAACAGTGAGACGCGGTGATGGTGAGAGAGGGTGGCAGTGAGAGATGGTGATGGTGAGAGAGGGTGACAGTGAGAGATGGTAACAGTGAGACGCGGTGATGGTGAGAGAGGGTGACAGTGAGAGACGGTAACAGTCAGACGCGGTGATGGTGAGAGAGGGTGACAGTGAGAGACGGTAACAGTGAGACGCGGTGATGGTGAGAGAGTGACAGTAAGAGATGGTAACAGTGAGACACAGTGATGGTGAGAGAGTGACCGTGAGAGACGGTAACAGAGAGACACGGTGATGGTGAGAGAGAGTGACAGTGAGAGACGGTAACAGTGAGACGCGGTGATGGTGAGAGAGGGTGACAGTGAGAGACGGTAACAGTGAGACGCGGTGACGGTGAGAGAGGGTGACAGTGAGAGATGGTGATGGTGAGAGAGGGTGACAGTGAGAGACGGTAACAGTGAGACGCGGTGATGGTGAGAGAGTGACAGTGAGAGACGGTAACAGTGAGGCATGGTGATGGTGAGAGAGGGTGACAGTGAGAGACGGTAACAGAGAGACACGGTGATGGTGAGAGAGTGACAGTGAGAGACGGTAACAGTGAGACACGGTGATGGTGAGAGAGGGTGACAGTGAAAGATGGTGATAGAGAGAGACGGTAACAGTGAGACGCGGTGATGGTGAGAGAGGGTGACAGTGAGAGACGGTAACAGTGAGTCACGGTGATGGTGAGAGAGTGACAGTGAGAGACGGTAACAGTGAGACATGGTGATGGTGAGAGAGAGACAGTGAGAGACGGTAAAAGTGAGACACGGTGATGGTGAGAGAGTGTGACAGTGAGAGACGGTAACAGTGAGACGCGGTGATGGTGAGAGAGGGTGACAGTGAGAGACGGTAACAGTCAGACGCGGTGATGGTGAAAGAGGGTGACAGTGAGAGAGAGTAACAGTGAGACATGGTGATGGTGAGAGAGAGTGACAGTGAGAGACGGTAACAGTGAGACGCGGTGATGGTGAGAGAGGGTGACAGTGAGAGATGGTGATGGTGAGAGAGGGTGACAGTGAGAGACGGTAACAGTGAGACGCGGTGATGGTGAGAGAGGGTGACAGTAGGAAATGGTGATGGTGAGAGAGGGTGACAGTGAGAGACGGTAACAGTGAGACGCGGTGATGGTGAGAGAGGGTGACAGTGAGAGACGGTAACAATGAGACACGGTGATGGTGAGAGAGTGACAGTGAGAGACGGTAACATTGAGACGCGGTGATGGTGAGAGAGAGTGACAGTGAGAGACGGTAACAGTGAGACACGGTGATGGTGAGAGAGTGACAGTGAGAGACGGTAACAGTGAGACACGGTGATGGTGAGAGAGGGTGACAGTGAAAGATGGTGATAGTGAGAGACGGTAACAGTGAGACGCGGTGATGGTGAGAGAGGGTGACAGTAGGAGATGGTGATGGTGAGAGAGGGTGACAGTGAGAGACGGTAACAGTGAGACGCGGTGATGGTGAGAGAGGGTGACAGTGAGAGACGGTAACAGTGAGACACGGTGATGGTGAGAGAGTGACAGTGAGAGACGGTAACAGTGAGACACGGTGATGGTGAGAGAGTGACAGTGAGAGACGGTAACAGTGAGACGCGGTGATGGTGAGAGAGGGTGACAGTGAGAGACGGTAACAGTGAGACGCGGTGATGGTGAGAGAGGGTGACAGTGAGAGACGGTAACAGTGAGACGCGGTGATGGTAACAGAGGGTGCCAGTGAGAGACGGTAACAGAGAGACACGGTGATGGTGAGAGAGTGACAGTGAGAGACGGTAACAGTGAGACACGGTGATGGTGAGAGAGGGTGACAGTGAAAGATGGTGATAGTGAGAGACGGTAACAGCGAAACGCAGTGATGGTGAGAGAGGGTGACAGAAGGAGATGGAGTTGGTGAGAGAGGGTGACAGTGAGAGACGGTAACAGTGAGACGCGGTGATGGTGAGAGAGGGTGCCAGTGAGAGACGGTAACAGTGAGACACGGTGATGGTGAGAGAGAGACAGTGAGACACGGTAACAGTGAGACACGGTGATGGTGAGAGAGGGTGACAGTGAGAGACGGTAACAGTGAGACGCGGTGATGGTGAGAGAGGGTGACAGTGAGAGATGGTGATGGTGAGAGAGGGTGACAGTGACAGACGGTAACAGTGAGACGCGGTGATGGTGAGAGAGGGTGACAGTGAGAGACGGTAACAGTCAGACGCGGTGATGGTGAAAGATGGTGACAGTGAGAGACAGTAACAGTGAGACATGGTGATGGTGAGAGAGTGACAGTGAGACACGGTAACAGTGAGACACGGTGATGGTGAGAGAGGGTGACAGTGAGAGACGGTAACAGTGAGACGCGGTGATGGTGAGAGAGGGTGACAGTGAGAGATGGTGATGGTGAGAGAGGGTGACAGTGAGAGACGGTAACAGTGAGACGCGGTGATGGTGAGAGAGGGTGACAGTGAGAGACGGTAACAGTCAGACGCGGTGATGGTGAAAGATGGTGACAGTGAGAGACAGTAACAGTGAGACATGGTGATGGTGAGAGAGTGACAGTGAGAGATGGTAACACTGAGACACAGTGATGGTGAGAGAGTGACCGTGAGAGACGGTAACATTGAGACACGGTGATGGTGAGAGAGTGACAGTGAGAGACGGTAACAGTGAGACGCGGTGATGGCGAGAGAGGGTGACAGTGAGAGACGGTAACAGTGAGACGCGGTGATGGTGAGAGAGGGTGACAGTGAGAGATGGTGATGGTGAGAGAGGGTGACAGTGAGAGACGGTAACAGTGAGACACGGTGATGGTGAGAGAGTGACAGTGAGAGACGGTAACAGTGAGACACGGTGATGGTGACAGAGGCTGACAGTGAGAGACGGTAACAGAGAGACACGGTGATGGTGAGAGAGAGTGACAGTAGGAGATGGTGATGGTGAGAGAGGGTGACAGTGAGAGATGGTAACAGTGAGACGCGGTGATGGTGAGAGAGGGTGACAGTGAGAGACGGTAACAGTGAGAGACGGTGATGGTGAGAGAGGGTGACAGTGAAAGATGGTGATAGTGAGAGACGGTAACAGTGAGACGCGGTGATGGTGAGAGAGGGTGACAGTAGGAGATGGTGATGGGGAGAGAGGGTGACAGTGAGAGACGGTAACAGTGAGACGCGGTGATGGTGAGAGAGAGTGACAGTGAGAGACGGTGACAGTGAGAGACGGTAACAGTGAGACACGGTGATAGTGAGAGAGTGACAGTGAGAGATGGTAACAGTGAGACTCAGTGATGGTGAGAGAGTGACCGTGAGAGACGGTAACAGTGAGACACGGTGATGGTCAAAGAGAGTGACAGTGAGAGACGGTAACAGTGAGACATGGTGATGGTGAGAGAGTGACAGTGAGAGACGGTAACAGTGAGACGCGGTGATGGTGAGAGAGGGTGACAGTGAGAGACGGTAACAGTGAGACGCGGTGATGGTGAGAGAGGGTGACAGTGAGAGATGGTGATGGTGAGAGAGGGTGACAGTGAGAGACGGTAACAGTGAGACGCGGTGATGGTGAGAGAGGGTGACAGTGAGAGGCGCTAATTGTGAGACACGGTGATGGTGAGAGAGTGACAGTGAGAGACGGTAACAGTGAGACATGGTGATGGTGAGAGAGGGTGACATTGAGAGACGGTAACAGTGAGACATGGTGATGGTGAGAGAGGGTGACAGTGAGATATGGTGATGGTGAGAGAGGGTGACAGTGAGAGACGCTAACAGTGAGACGCGGTGATGGGGAGAGAGGGTGACAGTGAGAGATGGTGATGGTGAGAGAGGGTGACAGTGAGAGGCGCTAACTGTGAGACACGGTGATGGTGAGAGAGTGACAGAGAGAGACGGTAACAGTGAGACGCGGTGATGGTGACAGAGGGTGCCAGTGAGAGACGGTAACAGTGAGACATGGTGATGGTGAGAGAGGGTGACAGTGAGAGATGGTGATGGTGAGAGAGGGTGACAGTGAGAGACGGTAACAGTGAGACATGGTGATGGTGAGAGAGTGACAGTGAGAGACGGTAACAGTGAGACGCGGTGATGGTGACAGAGGGTGCCAGTGAGAGACGGTAACAGAGAGACACGGTGGTGGTGAGAGAGTGACAGTGAGAGACGGTAACAGTGAGACGCGGTGATGGTGAGAGAGGGTGACAGTAGGAGATGGTGATGGTGAGAGACGGTAACAGTGAGACGCGGTGATGGTGAGAGAGGGTGACAGTAGGAGATGGTGATGGTGAGAGAGGGTGACAGTGAGAGACGGTAACAGTGAGACACGGTGATGGTGAGAGACGGTGACAGTGAAAGATGGTGATAGTGAGAGACGGTAACAGTGAGACGCGGTGATGGTGAGAGAGGGTGACAGTAGGAGATGGTGATGGTGAGAGAGGCTGACAGTGAGAGACGGTAACAGTGAGACGCGGTGATGGTGAGAGAGGGTGACAGTGAGAGACGGGAACAGTGAGACACGGTGATGGTGAGAGAGTGACAGTGAGAGACGGTAACAGTGAGACATGGTGATGGTGAGAGAGGGTGACAGTGAGAGACGGTAACAGTGAGACGCGGTGATGGTGAGAGAGGGTGACAGTGAGAGATGGTGATGGTGAGAGAGGGTGACAGTGAGAGACGGTAACAGTGAGACGCGGTGATGGTGAGAGAGGGTGACAGTGAGAGACGGTAACAGTCAGACGCGGTGATGGTGAGAGAGGGTGACAGTGAGAGACGGTAACAGTGAGACGCGGTGATGGTGAGAGAGGGTGACAGTGAGAGACGGTAACAGTCAGACGCGGTGATGGTGAGAGAGGGTGACAGTGAGAGACGGTAATAGTGAGACGCGGTGATGGTGAGAGAGTGACAGTGAGCGATGGTAACAGTGAGACACAGTGATGGTGGGAGAGTGACCGCGAGAGACGGTAACAGAGAGACACGGTGATGGTGAGAGAGGGTGACAGGGAGAGATGGTGATGGTGAGAGAGGGTGACAGTGAGAGACGGTAACAGTGAGACGCGGTGATGGTGAGAGAGGGTGACAGTGAGAGGCGGTAACAGTGAGACACGGTGATGGTGAGAGAGTGACAGTGAGAGACGGTAACAGTGAGACATGGTGATGGTGAGAGAGGGTGACAGTAGGAGACGGTAACAGTGAGACAGGGTGATCGTGAGAGAGGGTGACAGTGAGAGACGGTAACAGTGAGACGCGGTGATGGTGAGAGAGGGTGACAGTGGGAGACGGTAACAGTGAGACGCGGTGATGGTGAGAGAGGGTGACAGTAGGAGATGGTGATGGTGAGAGAGGGTGACAGTGAGAGACGGTAACAGTGAGACACGGTGATGGTGAGAGAGTGACAGTGAGAGACGGTAACAGTGAGACGCGGTGATGGTGAGAGAGGGTGACAGTAGGAGATGGTGATGGTGAGAGAGGGTGACAGTGAGAGACGGTAACAGTGAGACGCGGTGATGGTGAGAGAGGGTGACAGTGAGAGACGGTAACAGTGAGACACGGTGATGGTGAGAGAGTGACAGTGAGAGACGGTAACAGTGAGACACGGTGATGGTGAGAGAGGGTGACAGTGAGAGACGGTAACAGTGAGACGCGGTGATGGTGAGAGAGGGTGACAGTGAGAGACGGTAACAGTGAGACGCGGTGATGGTGAGAGGGGGTCACAGTGAGAGACGGTAACAGTGAGACACGGTGATGGTGAGAGAGTGACAATGAGAGACGGTAACAGTGAGACACGGTGATGATGAGAGAGGGTGACAGTGAAAGATGGTGATAGTGAGAGACGGTAACAGTGAGACGCGGTGATGGTGAGAGTGGGTGACAGTAGGAGATGGTGATGGTGAGAGAGGGTGACAGTGAGAGACGGTAACAGTGAGACGCGGTGATGGTGAGAGAGTGACAGTGAGAGACGGTAACAGTGAGACACAGTGATGGTGAGAGAGGGTCACAGTGAGAGACGGTAACAGTGAGACACGGTGATGGTGAGAGAGGGTGACAGTGAAAGATGGTGATAGTGAGAGACAGTAACAGTGAGACGCGGTGATGGTGAGAGAGGGTGACAGTAGGAGATGGTGATGGTGAGAGAGGGTGACAGTGAGAGACGGTAACAGTGAGACGCGGTGATGGTGAGAGAGCGTGACAGTGAGAGACGGTAACAGTGAGACACGGTGATGGTGAGAGAGTGACAGTGAGAGACAGTAACAGTGAGACAGGGTGATGGTGAGAGAGGGTGACAGTGAGAGACGGTAACAGAGAGACGCGGTGATGGTGAGAGAGCGTGACAGAGAGAGACGGTAACAGTGAGACACGGTGATGGTGAGAGAGTGACAGTGAGAGACAGTAACAGTGAGACGCGGTGATGGTGAGAGAGGGTGACAGTGAGAGATGGTGATGGTGAGAGAGGGTGACAGTGAGAGACGGTAACAGTGAGACGCGGTGATGGTGAGAGAGTGACAGTGAGAGACGGTAACAGTGAGACATGGTGATGGTGAGGGAGGGTGACAGTGAGAGATGGTGATGGTGAGAGAGGGTGACAGTGAGAGATGGTAACAGTGAGACGCGGTGATGGTGAGAGAGTGACATTGAGAGACGGTAACAGTGAGACATAGCGATGGTGAGAGAGGGTGACAGTAGGAGACGGTAACAGTGAGACGCGGTGATGGTGAGAGGGGGAGACAGTAGGAGATGGTGATGGTGAGAGAGGGTGACAGTGAGAGACGGTAGCAGTGAGACACGGTGATGGTGAGAGAGTGACAGTGAGAGACGGTAACAGTGAGACGCGGTGATGGTGAGAGAGGGTGACAGTAGGAGATGGTGATGGTGAGAGAGGGTGACAGTGAGTGACGGTAACAGTGAGACGCGGTGATGGTGAGAGAGGGTGACAGTGAGAGAGGGTGACAGTGAGAGACGGTAACAGTGAGACACGGTGATGGTGAGAGAGTGACAGTGAGAGACGGTAACAGTGAGACACGGTGATGGTGAGAGAGTGACAGTGAGAGACGGTAACAGTGAAACATGGTGATGGTGAGAGAGAGACAGTGAGAGACGGTAACAGTGAGACACGGTGATGGTGAGAGATGGTGACAGTGAGAGACGGTAACAGTGAGACGCGGTGATGGTGAGAGAGGGTGACAGTGAGAGACGGTAACAGTGAGACGCGGTGATGTTGAAAGAGGGTGACCGTGAGAGACGGTAACAGTGAGACGCGGTGATGGTGAGAGAGGGTGACAGTGAGAGATGGTGATGGTGAGAGAGGGTGACAGTGAGAGACGGTAACAGTGAGACGCGGTGATGGTGAGAGAGGGTGACAGTGAAAGATGGTGATAGTGAGAGACGGTAAAAGTGAGACGCGGTGATGGTGAGAGAGGGTGACAGTAGGAGATGGTGATGGTGAGAGAGGGTGACAGTGAGAGACGGTAACAGTGAGACGCGGTGATGGTGAGAGAGGGTGACAGTGAAAGATGGTGATAGTGAGAGACGGTAACAGTGAGACGCGGTGATGGTGAGAGAGGGTGACAGTAGGAGATGGTGATGGTGAGAGAGGTTGACAGTGAGAGACGGTAACAGTGAGACGCGGTGATGGTGAGAGAGGGTGAGAGTGAGAGACGGTAACAGTGAGACACGGTGATGGTGAGAGAGTGACAGTGAGAGACGGTAACAGTGAGACACGGTGATGGTGAGAGAGAGACAGTGAGAGAAGGTAACAGTGAGACGCGGTGATGGTGAGAGAGGGTGACAGTGAGAGATGGTGATGGTGAGAGAGGGTGACAGTGAGAGATGGTGCTGGTGAGACAGGGTGATGGTGACAAAGGGTGACATTGAGAGACGGTAACAGTGAGACATAGTGATGGTGAGAGAGGGTGACAGTGAGAGACGGTAACAGTGAGACACGGTGATGGTGAGAGAGGGTGACAGTGAGAGACGGTAACGGTGAGACACGGTGATGGTGAGAGAGTGACAGTGTGAGACGGTCACAGTGAGACACGGTGATGTTGAGAGAGGGTGACAGTGAGAGACGGTAACAGTGAGACACGGTGATGCTGAGAGAGGGTGACAGTGAGAGACGGTAACAGTGAGACACGGTGATGGTGAGAGAGGGTGACAGTGAGAGACGGTAACAGTGAGACGCGGTGATGGTGAGACAGGGTGACAGTGAGAGATGGTGATGGTGAGAGAGGGTGACAGTGAGAGACGGTAACAGTGAGACGCGGTGATGGTAAGAGAGCGTGACAGTGAGAGACGGTAACAGTGAGACACGGTGATGGTGAGAGAGTGACAGTGAGAGACGGTAACAGTGAGACACAGTGATGGTGAGAGAGTGACAGTGAGAGACAGTAACAGTGAGACATGGTGATGGTGAGAGAGGGTGACAGTGAGAGACGGTAACAGTGAGACGCGGTGATGGTGGGAGAGGGTGACAGTGAGAGATGGTGATGGTGAGAGAGGGTGACAGTGAGAGACGGTGACAGTGAGACGCGGTGATGGTGAGAGAGGGTGACAGTGAGAGACGGTAACAGTGAGACACGGTGATGGTGAGAGAGGGTGACAGTGAGAGATGGTGATGGTGAGAGAGGGTGACAGTGAGAGACGGTAACAGTGAGACGCGGTGATGGTGAGAGAGGGTGACCGTGAGAGACGGTAACAGTGAGACACGGTGATGGTGAGAGAGAGTGGCAGTGAGAGTCGATAAAAGTGATACAGGGTGATTGTGAGAGAGTGACAGTGAGAGACGGAACAGTGAGACGCGGTGATGGTGAGAGAGGGTGACAGTGAGAGACGGTAACAGTGAGACGCGGTGAAGGTGAGAGAGGGTGACAGTGAGAGATGGTGATGGTGAGAGAGGGTGACAGTGAGAGACGGTAACAGTGAGACACGGTGATGGTGAGAGAGTGACAGTGAGAGACGGTAACAGTGAGACGCGGTGATGGTGAGAGAGGGTGACAGTGAGAGGCGGTAACAGTGAGACACGGTGATGGTGAGAGAGTGACAGTGAGAGACGGTAACAGTGATACATGGTGATGGTGAGAGAGGGTGACAGTGGGAGACGGTAACAGTGAGACGCGGTGATGGTGAGAGAGGGTGACAGTAGGAGATGGTGATGGTGAGAGAGGGTGACAGTGAGAGACGGTAACAGTGAGACACGGTGATGGTGAGAGAGTGACAGTGAGAGACGGAAACAGTGAGACGCGGTGATGGTGAGAGAGGGTGACAGTGAGAGACGGTAACAGTGAGACACGGTGATGGTGAGAGAGAGTGACAGTGAGAGACGGTAACAGTGAGACACGGTGATGGTGAGAGAGGGTGACAGTGAGAGACGGTAACAGTGAGACACGGTGATGGTGAGAGAGTGACAGTGAGAGACGGTAACAGTGAAACATGGTGATGGTGAGAGAGAGACAGTGAGAGACGGTAACAGTGAGACACGGTGATGGTGAGAGAGGGTGACAGTGAGAGACGGTAACAGTGAAACATGGTGATGGTGAGAGAGAGACAGTGAGAGACGGTAACAGTGAGACACGGTGATGGTGAGAGAGGGTGACAGTGAGAGACGGTAACAGTGAGACGCGGTGATGGTGAGAGAGGGTGACAGTGAGAGGCGGTAACAGTGAGACGCGGTGATGGTGAGAGAGGGTGACAGTGAGAGATGGTGATGGTGAGAGAGAGTGACAGTGAGAGACGGTAACAGTGAGACACGGTGATGGTGAGAGAGTGACAGTGAGAGACGGTAACAGTGAAACATGGTGATGGTGAGAGAGAGACAGTGAGAGACGGTAACAGTGAGACACGGTGATGGTGAGAGAGGGTGACAGTGAGAGACGGTAACAGTGAGACGCGGTGATGGTGAGAGAGGGTGACAGTGAGAGGCGGTAACAGTGAGACGCGGTGATGGTGAGAGAGGGTGACAGTGAAAGATGGTGATAGTGAGAGACGGTAACAGTGAGACGCGGTGATGGTGAGAGAGGGTGACAGTAGGAGATGGTGATGGTGAGAGAGGGTGACAGTGAGAGACGGTAACAGTGAGACGCGGTGATGGTGAGAGAGGGTGACAGTGAAAGATGGTGATAGCGAGAGACGGTAACAGTGAGACGCGGTGATGGTGAGAGAGGGTGACAGTAGGAGATGGTGATAGTGAGAGACGGTAACAGTGAGACGCGGTGATGGTGAGAGAGGGTGACAGTGAAAGATGGTGATAGTGAGAGACGGTAACAGTGAGACGCGGTGATGGTGAGAGAGGGTGACAGTAGGAGATGGTGATGGTGAGAGAGGGTGACAGTGAGAGACGGTAACAGTGAGACGCGGTGATGGTGAGAGAGGGTGACAGTGAAAGATGGTGATAGTGAGAGACGGTAACAGTGAGACGCGGTGATGGTGAGAGAGGGTGACAGTGAAAGATGGTGAGAGTGAGAGACGGTAACAGTGAGACACGGTGATGGTGAGAGAGTGACAGTGAGAGACGGTAACAGTGAGACAACGTGATGGTGAGAGAGTGACAGTGAGAGACGGTAACAGTGAGACGCGGTGATGGTGAGAGAGGGTGACAGTGAGAGATGGTGATGGTGAGAGAGGGTGACAGTGAGAGACGGTAACAGTGAGACGCGGTGATGGTGAGAGAGGGTGACAGTGAGAGATGGTGATGGTGAGACAGGGTGATGGTGAGAGAGGGTGACATTGAGAGACGGTAACAGTGAGACATAGTGATGGTGAGAGAGGGTGACAGTGAGAGACGGTAACAGTGAGATGCGGTGATGGTGAGAGAGGGTGACAGTGAGAGACGGTAACAGTGAGACACGGTGATGGTGAGAGAGGGTGACAGTGAGAGACGGTAACAGTGAGACACGGTGATGGTGAGAGAGGGTGACAGTGAGAGACGGTAACAGTGAGACATAGTGATGGTGAGAGAGGGTGACAGTGAGAGACGGTAACAGTGAGACGCGGTGATGGTGAGAGAGTGACAGTGAGAGACGGTAACAGTGAAACATGGTGATGGTGAGAGTGAGACAGTGAGAGACGGTAACAGTGAGACACGGTGATGGTGAGAGAGGGTGACAGTGAGAGACGGTAACAGTGAGACGCGGTGATGGTGAGAGAGGGTGACAGTGAGAGAGGGTAACGGTGAGACACGGTGATGGTGAGAGAGGGTGACAGTGAGAGACGGTAACAGTGAGACGCGGTGATGGTGAGAGAGGGTGACAGTGAGAGACGGTAACAGTGAGACGCGGTGATGGTGAGAGAGGGTGACAGTGAGAGATGGTGATGGTGAGAGACGGTGACAGTGAGAGACGGTAACAGTGAGACACGGTGATGGTGAGAGAGTGACAGTGAGAGACGGTAACAGTGAGACACGGTGATGGTGAGAAAGGGTGACAGTGAAAGATGGTGATAGTGAGAGACAGTAACTGTGAGACGCGGTGATGGTGAGAGAGCGTGACAGTGAGAGACGGTAACAGTGAGACACGGTGATGGTGAGAGAGTGACAGTGAGAGACGGTAACAGTGAGACACAGTGATGGTGAGAGAGTGACAGTGAGAGACAGTAACAGTGAGACATGGTGATGGTGAGAGAGGGTGACAGTGAGAGATGGTGATGGTGAGAGAGGGTGACAGTGAGAGACGGTAACAGTCAGACGCGGTGATGGTGAGAGAGGGTGACAGTGAGAGAGGGTGACAGTGAGACGCGGTGATGGTGAGAGAGTGACAGTGAGAGATGGTAATAGTGAGACACAGTTGATGGTGAGAGAGTGACCGTGAGAGACGGTAACAGAGAGACACGGTGATGGTGAGAGAGAGTGACAGTGAGAGACGATAACAGTGAGACACGTCGATGGTGAGAGAGTGACAGTGAGCGACGGTAACAGTGAGACGCGGTGAGGGTGACAGTGAGAGACGGGAACAGTGAGACACGGTGAAGGTGAGAGAGTGACAGTGAGAGACGGTAATAGTGAGACGCGGTGATGGTGACAGAGGGTCACAGTGAGAGACGGTAACAGAGAGACACGGTGATGGTGAGAGAGTGACAGTGAGAGACGGTAACAGTGAGACGCGGTGATGGTGAGAGAGGGTGACAGTAGGAGATGGTGATGGTGAGAGAGGGTGACAGTGAGAGACGGTAACAGTGAGACGCGGTGATGGTGAGAGAGGATGACAGTGAGAGACGGTAACAGTGAGACACGGTGATGGTGAGAGAGTGACAGTGAGAGACGGTAACAGTGAGACGCGGTGATGGTGAGAGAGGGTGACAGTGAGAGACGGTAACAGTGAGACACGGTGATGGTGAGAGAGTGACAGTGAGAGACGGTAACAGTGAGACACGGTGATGGTGAGAGAGTGACAGTGAGAGACGGTAACAGTGAGACACGGTGATGGTGAGAGAGGGTGACAGTGAGAGACGGTAACAGTGAGACGCGGTGATGGTGAGAGAGGGTGACAGTGAGAGACGGTAACAGTGAGACGCGGTGATGGTGAGAGAGGGTGACAGTGAGAGATGGTGATGGTGAGAGAGGGTGACAGTGAGAGACGGTAACAGTGAGACGCGGTGATGGTGAGAGAGGGTGACAGTGAGAGACGGTAACAGTCAGACGCGGTGATGGTGAAAGAGGGTGACAGTGAGAGATGGTAACAGTGAGACGCGGTGATGGTGAGAGAGGGTGACAGTGAGAGACGGTAACAGTGAGACACGGTGATGGTGAGACAGGGTGACAGTGAGAGACGGTAACAGTGAGACACGGTGATGGTGAGAGAGTGACAGTGAGAGACGGTAACAGTGAGACACGGTGATGGTGAGAGAGGGTGACAGTGAGAGATGGTGATGGTGAGACAGGGTGACAGTGAGAGACGGTAACAGTGAGACGCGGCGATGGTGAGAGAGGGTGACAGTAAGAGACGGTAACAGTCAGACGCGGTGATGGTGAAAGAGGGTGACAGTGAGAGACGGTAAAAGTGAGACATGGTGATGGTGAGAGAGTGACAGTGAGAGATGGTAACAGTGAGACACAGTGATGGTGAGAGAGTGACCGTGAGAGACGGTATCAATGAGACACGGTGATGGTGAGAGAGTGACAGTGAGAGACGGTAACAGTGAGACGCGGTGATGGTGAGAGAGGGTGACAGTGAGAGACGGTAACAGTGAGACTCGGTGATGGTGAGAGAGGGTGACAGTGAGAGACGGTAACAGTGAGACACAGTGATGGTGAGAGAGTGACAGTGAGAGACGGTAACAGTGAGACACGGTGATGGTGAGAGAGTGACAGTGAGAGACGGTAACAGTGAGACTCGGTGATGGTGAGAGAGGGTGACAGTGAGAGACGGTAACAGTGAGACACAGTGATGGTGAGAGAGTGACAGTGAGAGACGCTAACAGTGAGACACGGTGATGGTGAGAGAGTGACAGTGAGAGACGGTAACAGTGAAACATGGTGATGGTGAGAGTGAGACAGTGAGAGACGGTAACAGTGAGACACGGTGATGGTGAGAGAGGGTGACAGTGAGAGACGGTAACAGTGAGACGCGGTGATGGTGAGAAAGTGTGACAGTGAGAGACGGTAACAGTGAGACGCGGTGATGGTGAGAGAGGGTGACAGTGAGAGATGGTGATGGTGAGACAGGGTGACAGTGAGAGACGGTAACAGTGAGACGCGGTGATGGTGAGAGAGGGTGACAGTGAGAGACGGTAACAGTGAGACGCGGTGATGATGAAAGAGGGTGATCGTGAGAGACGGTAACAGTGAGACGCAGTGATGGTGAGAGAGGGTGACAGTGAGAGATGGTGATGGTGAGAGAGGGTGACAGTGAGAGACGGTAACAGTGAGACGCGGTGATGGTGAGAGAGGGTGACAGTGAGAGACGGTAACAGTCAGACGCGGTGATGGTGAAAGAGGGTGACAGTGAGAGACGGTAACAGTGAGACACGGTGATGGTGAGAGAGGCTGACAGTGAGAGACAGTAACAGAGAGACGCGGTGACGGTGAGAGAGGGTGACAGTGAGAGATGGTGATGGTGAGAGAGGGTGACAGTGAGAGACGGTAACAGTGAGATGCGGTGATGGTGAGAGAGGGTGACAGTGAGAGGCGGTAACAGTGAGACACGGTGATGGTGAGAGAGGGTGACAGTGAGAGGCGGTAACAGTGAGACACGGTGATGGTGAGAGAGGGTGACAGTGAGAGACGGCAACAGTGAGACACGGTGATGGTGAGAGAGTGACAGTGAGAGACGGTAACAGTGAGACACGGTGATGGTGAGAGAGTGACAGTGAGAGACGGTAACAGTGAGACGCGGTGATGGTGAGAGAGGGTGACAGTGAAAGATGGTGATAGTGAGAGACGGTAACAGTGAGACGCGGTGATGGTGAGAGAGGGTGACAGTAGGAGATGGTGATGGTGGGAGAGGGTGACAGTGAGAGACGCTAACAGTGAGACGCGGTGATGGTGAGAGAGGGTGACAGTGAGAGACGATAACAGTGAGACACGGTGATGGTGAGAGAGTGACAGTGAGAGACGGTAACAGTGAGACACGGTGATGGTGAGAGAGTGACAGTGAGAGACGGTAACAGTGAGACACGGTGATGGTGAGAGAGAGACAGTGAGAAACGGTAACAGTGAGACACGGTGATGGTGAGAGAGGGTGACAGTGAGAGACGGTAACAGTGAGACGCGGTGATGGTGAGAGAGGGTGACAGTGAGAGACGGTGATAGTGAGAGAGGTTGACAGTGAGAGACGGTAACAGTGAGACGCTGTGACGGTGAGAGAGGGTGACAGTGAGAGACTGTAACAGTCAGACGCGGTGATGGTGAAAGAGGGTGACAGTGAGAGACGGTAACAGTGATACATGGTGATGGTGAGAGAGTTACCGTGAGAGACGGTAACAGTGAGACACGGTGATGGTGAGAGAGAGTGACAGTGAGAGACGGTAACAGTGAGACACGGTGATGGTGAGAGAGTGACAGTGAGAGACAGTAACAGTGAGACGCGGTGATGGTGAGAGAGGGTGACAGTGAGAGACGGTAACACTGAGATGCGGTGATGGTGAGAGTGGGTGACAGTGAGAGATGGTGATGGTGAGACAGGGTGATGGTGAGAGAGGGTGACATTGAGAGACGGTAACAGTGTGACATACTGATGGTGAGAGAGGGTGACAGTGAGAGACGGTAACAGTGAGACATGGTGATGGTGAGAGAGTGACAGTGAGAGACGGTAACAGTGAGACGCGGTGATGGTGACAGAGGGTGCCAGTGAGAGACGGTAACAGAGAGGCACGGTGATGGTGAGAGAGTGACAGTGAGAGACGGTAACAGTGAGACATGGTGATGGGGAGAGAGGGTGACAGTGAGAGAGGGTAACAGTGAGACACAGTGATGGTGAGAGAGTGACCGTGAGAGACGGTAACAGTGAGACACGGTGATGGTGAGAGAGTGACAGTGAGAGACAGTAACAGTGAGACGCGGTGATGGTGAGAGAGGGTGACAGTGAGAGACGGTAACACTGAGACGCGGTGATGGTGAGAGTGGGTGACAGTGAGAGATGGTGATGGTGAGACAGGGTGATGGTGAGAGAGGGTGACATTGAGAGACGGTAACAGTGAGACATACTGATGGTGAGAGAGGGTGACAGTGAGAGACGGTAACAGTGAGACATGGTGATGGTGAGAGAGTGACAGTGAGAGACGGTAACAGTGAGACGCGGTGATGGTGACAGAGGGTGCCAGTGAGAGACGGTAACAGAGAGGCACGGTGATGGTGAGAGAGTGACAGTGAGAGACGGTAACAGTGAGACATGGTGATGGGGAGAGAGGGTGACAGTGAGAGACGGTAACAGTGAGACACAGTGATGGTGAGAGAGTGACCGTGAGAGACGGTAACAGTGAGACACGGTGATGGTGAGAGAGGGTGACAGTAGGAGATGGTAATGGTGAGAGAGGGTGACAGTGAGAGAGGGTAACAGTGAGGCGCGGTGATGGTGAGAGAGTGACAGTGAGAGACGGGAACAGTGAGACACGGTGATGGTGAGAGAGTGACAGTGAGAGAAGGTAACAGTGAGACACGGTGATGGTGAGAGAGGGTGACAGTGAGAGACGGTAACAGTGAGACGCGGTGATGGTGAGAGAGGGTGACAGTGAGAGATGGTGATGGTGAGAGAGGGTGACAGTGAGAGACGGTAACAGTGAGACGCGGTGATGGTGAGAGAGGGTGACAGTGAGAGACGGTAAGAGTCAGACGCGGTGATGGTGAGAGAGGGTGACAGTGAGAGACGGTAACAGTGAGACGCAGTGATGGTGAGAGAGTGACAGTGAGAGATGGTAACAGTGAGACACAGTGATGGTGAGAGAGTGACCGTGAGAGACGGTAACAGAGAGACACGGTGATGGTGAGAGAGAGTGACAGTGAGAGACGATAACAGTGAGACACGGTGATGGTGAGAGAGGGCGACAGTGAGAGACGCGAACAGTGAGACACGGTGATGGTGAGAGAGGGTGACAGTGAAAGATGGTGATAGTGAGAGACGGTAACAGTGAGACATGGTGATGGTGAGAGAGGGTGACAGTAGGAGATGGTGATGGTGAGAGAGGGTGACAGTGAGAGACGGTAACAGTGAGACGCGGTGATGGTGAGAGAGGGTGACAGTGAGAGACGGTAACAGTGAGACACGGTGATGGTGAGAGAGTGACAGTGAGAGACGGTAACAGTGAGACACGGTGATGGTGAGAGAGTGACAGTGAGAGACGGTAACAGTGAGACACGGTGATGGTGAGAGAGTGACAGTGAGAAACGGTAACAGTGAGACACGGTGATGGTGAGAGAGGGTGACAGTGAGAGACGGTAACAGTGAGACGCGGTGATGGTGAGAGAGGGTGACAGTGAGAGACGGTGATAGTGAGAGAGGTTGACAGTGAGAGACGGTAACAGTGAGACGCTGTGACGGTGAGAGAGGGTGACAGTGAGAGACTGTAACAGTCAGACGCGGTGATGGTGAAAGAGGGTGACAGTGAGAGACGGTAACAGTGAGACATGGTGATGGTGAGAGAGTTACCGTGAGAGACGGTAACAGTGAGACACGGTGATGGTGAGAGAGAGTGACAGTGAGAGACGGTAACAGTGAGACACGGTGATGGTGAGAGAGTGACAGTGAGAGACAGTAACAGTGAGACGCGGTGATGGTGAGAGAGGGTGACAGTGAGAGACGGTAACACTGAGACGCGGTGATGGTGAGAGTGGGTGACAGTGAGAGATGGTGATGGTGAGACAGGGTGATGGTGAGAGAGGGTGACATTGAGAGACGGTAACAGTGAGACATACTGATGGTGAGAGAGGGTGACAGTGAGAGACGGTAACAGTGAGACATGGTGATGGTGAGAGAGTGACAGTGAGAGACGGTAACAGTGAGACGCGGTGATGGTGACAGAGGGTGCCAGTGAGAGACGGTAACAGAGAGGCACGGTGATGGTGAGAGAGTGACAGTGAGAGACGGTAACAGTGAGACATGGTGATGGGGAGAGAGGGTGACAGTGAGAGACGGTAACAGTGAGACACAGTGATGGTGAGAGAGTGACCGTGAGAGACGGTAACAGTGAGACACGGTGATGGTGAGAGAGTGACAGTGAGAGACGGTAACAGTGAGACACGGTGATGGTGAGAGAGGGTGACAGTAGGAGATGGTAATGGTGAGAGAGGGTGACAGTGAGAGACGGTAACAGTGAGGCGCGGTGATGGTGAGAGAGTGACAGTGAGAGACGGGAACAGTGAGACACGGTGATGGTGAGAGAGTGACAGTGAGAGAAGGTAACAGTGAGACACGGTGATGGTGAGAGAGGGTGACAGTGAGAGACGGTAACAGTGAGACGCGGTGATGGTGAGAGAGGCTGACAGTGAGAGATGGTGATGGTGAGAGAGGGTGACAGTGAGAGACGGTAACAGTGAGACGCGGTGATGGTGAGAGAGGGTGACAGTGAGAGACGGTAAGAGTCAGACGCGGTGATGGTGAGAGAGGGTGACAGTGAGAGACGGTAACAGTGAGACGCAGTGATGGTGAGAGAGTGACAGTGAGAGATGGTAACAGTGAGACACAGTGATGGTGAGAGAGTGACCGTGAGAGACGGTAACAGAGAGACACGGTGATGGTGAGAGAGAGTGACAGTGAGAGACGATAACAGTGAGACACGGTGATGGTGAGAGAGGGCGACAGTGAGAGACGCTAACAGTGAGACACGGTGATGGTGAGAGAGGGTGACAGTGAAAGATGGTGATAGTGAGAGACGGTAACAGTGAGACATGGTGATGGTGAGAGAGGGTGACAGTAGGAGATGGTGATGGTGAGAGAGTGACAGTGAGAGACGGTAACAGTGAGACACGGTGATGGTGAGAGAGTGACAGTGAGAGACGGTAACACTGAGACGCGGTGATGGTGAGAGAGGGTGACAGTGAGAGACGGTAACAGTGAGACATGGTGATGGTGAGAGAGTGACAGTGAGAGACGGTAACAGTGAGACGCGGTGATGGTGACAGAGGGTGCCAGTGAGAGACGGTAACAGAGAGGCACGGTGATGGTGAGAGAGTGACAGTGAGAGACGGTAACAGTGAGACATGGTGATGGGGAGAGAGGGTGACAGTGAGAGACGGTAACAGTGAGACACAGTGATGGTGAGAGAGTGACCGTGAGAGACGGTAACAGTGAGACACGGTGATGGTGAGAGAGGGTGACAGTAGGAGATGGTAATGGTGAGAGAGGGTGACAGTGAGAGAGGGTAACAGTGAGGCGCGGTGATGGTGAGAGAGTGACAGTGAGAGACGGGAACAGTGAGACACGGTGATGGTGAGAGAGTGACAGTGAGAGACGGTAACAGTGAGACATGGTGATGGTGAGAGAGTGACAGTGAGAGACGGTAACAGTGAGACGCGGTGATGGTGACAGAGGGTGCCAGTGAGAGACGGTAACAGAGAGGCACGGTGATGGTGAGAGAGTGACAGTGAGAGACGGTAACAGTGAGACATGGTGATGGGGAGAGAGGGTGACAGTGAGAGAGGGTAACAGTGAGACACAGTGATGGTGAGAGAGTGACCGTGAGAGACGGTAACAGTGAGACACGGTGATGGTGAGAGAGTGACAGTGAGAGACAGTAACAGTGAGACGCGGTGATGGTGAGAGAGGGTGACAGTGAGAGACGGTAACACTGAGACGCGGTGATGGTGAGAGTGGGTGACAGTGAGAGATGGTGATGGTGAGACAGGGTGATGGTGAGAGAGGGTGACATTGAGAGACGGTAACAGTGAGACATACTGATGGTGAGAGAGGGTGACAGTGAGAGACGGTAACAGTGAGACATGGTGATGGTGAGAGAGTGACAGTGAGAGACGGTAACAGTGAGACGCGGTGATGGTGACAGAGGGTGCCAGTGAGAGACGGTAACAGAGAGGCACGGTGATGGTGAGAGAGTGACAGTGAGAGACGGTAACAGTGAGACATGGTGATGGGGAGAGAGGGTGACAGTGAGAGACGGTAACAGTGAGACACAGTGATGGTGAGAGAGTGACCGTGAGAGACGGTAACAGTGAGACACGGTGATGGTGAGAGAGGGTGACAGTAGGAGATGGTAATGGTGAGAGAGGGTGACAGTGAGAGAGGGTAACAGTGAGGCGCGGTGATGGTGAGAGAGTGACAGTGAGAGACGGGAACAGTGAGACACGGTGATGGTGAGAGAGTGACAGTGAGAGAAGGTAACAGTGAGACACGGTGATGGTGAGAGAGGGTGACAGTGAGAGACGGTAACAGTGAGACGCGGTGATGGTGAGAGAGGGTGACAGTGAGAGATGGTGATGGTGAGAGAGGGTGACAGTGAGAGACGGTAACAGTGAGACGCGGTGATGGTGAGAGAGGGTGACAGTGAGAGACGGTAAGAGTCAGACGCGGTGATGGTGAGAGAGGGTGACAGTGAGAGACGGTAACAGTGAGACGCAGTGATGGTGAGAGAGTGACAGTGAGAGATGGTAACAGTGAGACACAGTGATGGTGAGAGAGTGACCGTGAGAGACGGTAACAGAGAGACACGGTGATGGTGAGAGAGAGTGACAGTGAGAGACGATAACAGTGAGACACGGTGATGGTGAGAGAGGGCGACAGTGAGAGACGCGAACAGTGAGACACGGTGATGGTGAGAGAGGGTGACAGTGAAAGATGGTGATAGTGAGAGACGGTAACAGTGAGACATGGTGATGGTGAGAGAGGGTGACAGTAGGAGATGGTGATGGTGAGAGAGGGTGACAGTGAGAGACGGTAACAGTGAGACGCGGTGATGGTGAGAGAGGGTGACAGTGAGAGACGGTAACAGTGAGACACGGTGATGGTGAGAGAGTGACAGTGAGAGACGGTAACAGTGAGACACGGTGATGGTGAGAGAGTGACAGTGAGAGACGGTAACAGTGAGACACGGTGATGGTGAGAGAGAGACAGTGAGAAACGGTAACAGTGAGACACGGTGATGGTGAGAGAGGGTGACAGTGAGAGACGGTAACAGTGAGACGCGGTGATGGTGAGAGAGGGTGACAGTGAGAGACGGTGATAGTGAGAGAGGTTGACAGTGAGAGACGGTAACAGTGAGACGCTGTGACGGTGAGAGAGGGTGACAGTGAGAGACTGTAACAGTCAGACGCGGTGATGGTGAAAGAGGGTGACAGTGAGAGACGGTAACAGTGAGACATGGTGATGGTGAGAGAGTTACCGTGAGAGACGGTAACAGTGAGACACGGTGATGGTGAGAGAGAGTGACAGTGAGAGACGGTAACAGTGAGACACGGTGATGGTGAGAGAGTGACAGTGAGAGACAGTAACAGTGAGACGCGGTGATGGTGAGAGAGGGTGACAGTGAGAGACGGTAACACTGAGACGCGGTGATGGTGAGAGTGGGTGACAGTGAGAGATGGTGATGGTGAGACAGGGTGATGGTGAGAGAGGGTGACATTGAGAGACGGTAACAGTGAGACATACTGATGGTGAGAGAGGGTGACAGTGAGAGACGGTAACAGTGAGACATGGTGATGGTGTGAGAGTGACAGTGAGAGACGGTAACAGTGAGACGCGGTGATGGTGACAGAGGGTGCCAGTGAGAGACGGTAACAGAGAGGCACGGTGATGGTGAGAGAGTGACAGTGAGAGACGGTAACAGTGAGACATGGTGATGGGGAGAGAGGGTGACAGTGAGAGAGGGTAACAGTGAGACACAGTGATGGTGAGAGAGTGACCGTGAGAGACGGTAACAGTGAGACACGGTGATGGTGAGAGAGTGACAGTGAGAGACGGTAACAGTGAGACACGGTGATGGTGAGAGAGGGTGACAGTAGGAGATGGTAATGGTGAGAGAGGGTGACAGTGAGAGACGGTAACAGTGAGGCGCGGTGATGGTGAGAGAGTGACAGTGAGAGACGGGAACAGTGAGACACGGTGATGGTGAGAGAGTGACAGTGAGAGAAGGTAACAGTGAGACACGGTGATGGTGAGAGAGGGTGACAGTGAGAGACGGTAACAGTGAGACGCGGTGATGGTGAGAGAGGCTGACAGTGAGAGATGGTGATGGTGAGAGAGGGTGACAGTGAGAGACGGTAACAGTGAGACGCGGTGATGGTGAGAGAGGGTGACAGTGAGAGACGGTAAGAGTCAGACGCGGTGATGGTGAGAGAGGGTGACAGTGAGAGACGGTAACAGTGAGACGCAGTGATGGTGAGAGAGTGACAGTGAGAGATGGTAACAGTGAGACACAGTGATGGTGAGAGAGTGACCGTGAGAGACGGTAACAGAGAGACACGGTGATGGTGAGAGAGAGTGACAGTGAGAGACGATAACAGTGAGACACGGTGATGGTGAGAGAGGGCGACAGTGAGAGACGCTAACAGTGAGACACGGTGATGGTGAGAGAGGGTGACAGTGAAAGATGGTGATAGTGAGAGACGGTAACAGTGAGACATGGTGATGGTGAGAGAGGGTGACAGTAGGAGATGGTGATGGTGAGAGAGTGACAGTGAGAGACGGTAACAGTGAGACACGGTGATGGTGAGAGAGTGACAGTGAGAGACGGTAACACTGAGACGCGGTGATGGTGAGAGAGGGTGACAGTGAGAGACGGTAACAGTGAGACATGGTGATGGTGAGAGAGTGACAGTGAGAGACGGTAACAGTGAGACGCGGTGATGGTGACAGAGGGTGCCAGTGAGAGACGGTAACAGAGAGGCACGGTGATGGTGAGAGAGTGACAGTGAGAGACGGTAACAGTGAGACATGGTGATGGGGAGAGAGGGTGACAGTGAGAGACGGTAACAGTGAGACACAGTGATGGTGAGAGAGTGACCGTGAGAGACGGTAACAGTGAGACACGGTGATGGTGAGAGAGGGTGACAGTAGGAGATGGTAATGGTGAGAGAGGGTGACAGTGAGAGAGGGTAACAGTGAGGCGCGGTGATGGTGAGAGAGTGACAGTGAGAGACGGGAACAGTGAGACACGGTGATGGTGAGAGAGTGACAGTGAGAGACGGTAACAGTGAGACACGGTGATGGTGAGAGAGGCTGACAGTGAGAGATGGTGATGGTGAGAGAGGGTGACAGTGAGAGACGGTAACAGTGAGACGCGGTGATGGTGAGAGAGGGTGACAGTGAGAGACGGTAAGAGTCAGACGCGGTGATGGTGAGAGAGGGTGACAGTGAGAGACGGTAACAGTGAGACGCGGTGATGGTGAGAGAGGGTGACAGTGAGAGACGGTAAGAGTCAGACGCGGTGATGGTGAGAGAGGGTGACAGTGAGAGACGGTAACAGTGAGACATGGTGATGGTGAGAGAGTGACAGTGAGAGATGGTAACAGTGAGACACAGTGATGGTGAGAGAGTGACCGTGAGAGACGGTAACAGAGAGACACGGTGATGGTGAGAGAGAGTGACAGTGAGAGACGATAACAGTGAGACACGGTGATGGTGAGAGAGGGCGACAGTGAGAGACGCTAACAGTGAGACACGGTGATGGTGAGAGAGGGTGACAGTGAAAGATGGTGATAGTGAGAGACGGTAACAGTGAGACATGGTGATGGTGAGAGAGGGTGACAGTAGGAGATGGTGATGGTGAGAGAGGGTGACAGTGAGAGACGGTAACAGTGAGACGCGGTGATGGTGAGAGAGGGTGACAGTCGGAGATGGTGATGGTGAGAGAGTGACAGTGAGAGACGGTAACAGTGAGACACGGTGATGGTGAGAGAGTGACAGTGAGAGATGGTAACAGTGAGACTCGGTGATGGTGAGAGAGTGACAGTGAGAGACGATAACAGTGAGACACGGTGATGGTGAGAGAGGGTGACAGTGAGAGACGGTAACAGTGAGACTCGGCGATGGTGAGAGAGTGACAGTGAGAGACGGTAACAGTGAGACTCGGCGATGGTGAGAGAGTGACAGTGAGAGACGGTAACAGTGAGACACGGTGATGGTGAGAGAGGGTGACAGTGAGTGACGGTACAGTGAGACACGGTGATGGTGAGAGAGGGTGACAGTGAGAGACGGTAACAGTGAGACACGGTGATGGTGAGAGAGTGACAGTGAGAGACAGTAACAGTGAGACACGGTGACGGTGAGAGAGGGGGACAGTGAGAGACGGTAACAGTCAGACGCGGTGATGGCGAGAGAGGGTGACAGTGAGAGACGGTAACAGTGAGACATGGTGATGGTGAGAGAGTGACAGTGAGAGACGGTAACAGTGAGACACGGTGACGGTGAGAAGGTGACAGTGAGAGACGGTGACATTGAGACATGGTGATGGTGAGAGAGTGACAGTGAGAGACGGTAACAGTGACACACGGTGATGGTGAGAGAGGGCGACATTGAGAGACGGTAACAGTGAGACGCGGTGATGGTGAGAGAGGGTGACAGTGAGAGACGGTAACAGTGAGACGCGGTGATGGTGAGAGAGGGTGACAGTGAGAGACGGTAACAGTGAGACACGGTGATGGTGAGAGAGTGACAGTGAGAGACGGTAACAGTGAGACACGGTGATGGTGAGAGAGTGACAGTGAGAGACGGTAACAGTGAGACATGGTGATGTTGAGAGAGGGTGACAGTGAGAGACAGTAACAGTGAGACATGGTGATGGTGAGAGAGTGACAGTGAGAGACGGTAACAGTGAGACGCGGTGATGGTGAGAGAGTGACAGTGAGAGACGGTAACAGTGAGACATGGTGATGTTGAGAGAGGGTGACAGTGAGAGACGGTAACAGTGATACACGGTGATGGTGAGAGAGTGACAGTGAGAGACGGTAACAGTGAGACGCGGTGATGGTGAGAGAGGGTGACAGTGAGAGACGGTAACAGTGAGACGCGGTGATGGTGAGAGAGGGTGACAGTGAGAGATGGTGATGGTGAGAGAGGGTGACAGTGAGAGACGGTAACAGTGAGACGCGGTGATGGTGAGAGAGTGACAGTGAGAGACGGTAACAGTGAGACACGGTGATGGTGAGAGAGTGACAGTGAGAGATGGTAACAGTGAGACACGGTGATGATGAGAGAGTGACAGTGAGAGACGATAACAGTGAGACACGGTGATGGTGAGAGAGTGTGTCAGTGAGAGACGGTAACAGTGAGACGCAGTGATGGTGAGAGAGGGTGACAGTGAGAGACGGTAACAGTGAGACATGGTGATGGTGAGAGAGGGTGACAGTGAGAGACGGTAACACTGAGACTCGGTGATGGTGAGAGAGTGACAGTGAGAGGCGGTAACAGTGAGACATGGTGATGGTGAGAGAGGGTGACAGTGAGTGACGGTACAGTGAGACACGGTGATGGTGAGAGAGGGTGACAGTGAGAGATGGTAACAGTGAGACACGGTGATGGTGAGAGAGTGACAGTGAGAGACGGTAACAGTGAGACACGGTGACGGTGAGAGAGGGTGACAGTGAGAGACGGTAACAGTAAGACACGGTGATGGTGAGAGAGGGTGACAGTGAGAGACGGTAACAGTGAGACACGGTGATGGTGAGAGAGTGACAGTGAGAGACGGTAACAGTGAGAGACGGTAACAGTGAGACACGGTGACGGTGAGAGAGGGTGACAGTGAGAGACGGTGACATTGAGACATGGTGATGGTGAGAGAGTGACAGTGAGAGACGGTAACAGTGAGACACGGTGATGGTGAGAGAGGGCGACAGTGAGAGACGGTAACAGTGAGACATGGTGATGGTGAGAGAGGGTGACAGTGAGAGACGGTAACAGTGAGACATGGTGATGGTGAGAGAGGGTGTCAGTGAGAGACGGTAACAGTGAGACACGGTGATGGTGAGAGAGTGACAGTGAGAGACGGTAACAGTGAGACACGGTGATGGTGAGAGAGTGACAGTGAGAGACGGTAACAGTGAGACGCGGTGATGGTGAGAGAGGGTGACAGTGAGAGACGGTAACAGTGAGACACGGTGATGGTGAGAGAGTGACAGTGAGAGACGGTAACAGTGAGACACGGTGATGGTGAGAGCGGGCGACAGTGAGAGACGGTAACAGTGAGACATGGTGATGGTGAGAGAGGGTGACAGTGAGAGACGGTAACAGTGAGACGCGGTGATGGTGAGAGAGGGTGACAGTGAGAGACGGTAACAGTGAGACACGGTGATGGTGAGAGAGTGACAGTGAGAGACGGTAACAGTGAGACATGGTGATGGTGAGAGAGTGACAGTGAGAGACGGTAACAGTGAGACACGGTGATGGTGAGAGAGGGTGACAGTGAAAGATGGTGATGGTGAGAGAGGGTGACAGTGAGAGACGGTAACAGTGAGACGCGGTGATGGTGAGAGAGGGTGACAGTGAGAGACGGTAACAGTGAGACACGGTGATGGTGAGAGAGTGACAGTGAGAGACGGTAACAGTGAGACGCGGTGATGGTGAGAGAGGGTGACAGTGAGAGACGGTAACAGTGAGACGCGGTGATGGTGAGAGAGGGTGACCATGAGAGACGGTAACAGTGAGACGCGGTGATGGTGAGAGAGGGTGACAGTGAGCGATGGTGATGGTGAGAGAGGGTGACAGTGTGAGACGGTAACAGTGAGACGCGGTGATGGTGAGAGAGGGTGACAGTGAGAGACGGTAACAGTGAGACACAGTGATGGTGAGAGAGTGACAGTGAGGGACGGTAACAGTGAGACACGGTGATGGTGAGAGAGTGACAGTGAGAGACGATAACAGTGAGACACGGTGATTGTGAGAGAGGGTGACAGTGAGAGACGGTAACAGTGAGACACGGTGATGGTGAGAGAGGGCGACAGTGAGAGACGGTAACAGTGAGACATGGTGATGGTGAGAGAGTGACAGTGAGAGACGGTAACAGTGAGACATGGTGATGGTGAGAGAGTGACAGTGAGAGACGGTAACAGTGAGACACGGTGATGGTGAGAGAGGGTGACAGTGAAAGATGGTGATGGTGAGAGAGGGTGACAGTGAGAGACGGTAACAGTGAGACGCGGTGATGGTGAGAGAGGGTGACAGTGAGAGACGGTAACAGTGAGACACGGTGATGGTGAGAGAGTGACAGTGAGAGACGGTAACAGTGAGACGCGGTGATGGTGAGAGAGGGTGACAGTGAGAGACGGTAACAGTGAGACGCGGTGATGGTGAGAGAGGGTGACCATGAGAGACGGTAACAGTGAGACGCGGTGATGGTGAGAGAGGGTGACAGTGAGCGATGGTGATGGTGAGAGAGGGTGACAGTGTGAGACGGTAACAGTGAGACGCGGTGATGGTGAGAGAGGGTGACAGTGAGAGACGGTAACAGTGAGACACAGTGATGGTGAGAGAGTGACAGTGAGGGACGGTAACAGTGAGACACGGTGATGGTGAGAGAGTGACAGTGAGAGACGATAACAGTGAGACACGGTGATTGTGAGAGAGGGTGACAGTGAGAGACGGTAACAGTGAGACACGGTGATGGTGAGAGAGGGCGACAGTGAGAGACGGTAACAGTGAGATATGGTGATGGTCAGAGAGGGCGACAGTGAGAGACGGTAACAGTGAGACATGGTGATTGTGAGAGAGTGACAGTGAGAGATGGTAATAGTGAGACACGGTGATGGTGAGAGGCAGTGATATTAATGTCCATTAGGGAAGGAAATTTGCATCAGTTTGCCAGAAAAAAGACATGGTGACAGGTGAAGGCTGGCATTTATTGAGCATCCCTAGTTGGTTCAGGAGGTTATTCAGGAGGCAGTTCAGAATGAACCACATTGCTGTGGGTCTGGAGTCACATGTAGGCCAGACCAGGTAAGGATGGCAGTTTCCTTCCCTAAAGAACATTAATGAACCAGATGGGTTTTTCCAACAATCAACAATGATTAAATGATCATATTAGAGTAGCTTTTTAATTCCTGGATTTTATTGAATTTAAATCTCACCATCTGTGATCGTGGAATTCAAATCACATCCTCAGAATATTAACCTGGATTCTAGATCACTTGTCCAGTGGCATTACTCTACCACATCCTGACTCAGACCCCTCCCAACCCATCAGTGTCCACCCTGACCCAGTCAGAAACCTGGCCAGTGTCCACTCAGACCCCAACCCAGGCCCCCATCAGTGTGTGATCAGTGATTGGATGATCAGTGGCTTCGCTCGCGATGGACATTTGGGGTCCTCGCTCGCGATGGACATTCAGTGGCCTCGCTCTGATTGGACAGTCTGTGGTATTCCAGGTTGTTCCTCAGTTGAAGTGGAAGTTTTGGGGAAACAATGATTTGTGTTTTACTCACCGTGAGGTCATCACAGGTCCTGGGGCAGGGGGGCCCACATTGGTGGTAGATGGAGCCCACAATTGAGGAGCAGTTGACTGCTAGAACAGAATGAAGATGGAGTAAATCTCAGGGTGAACATGTGAGACCAGGGCCCCATCACTCCATTAATGCGTTCAACCATCCCCTGGCGCCTCCTCCAGGTCAAGAGAAGATCCCACTTCCTGGGATCCACTCAAACCAGAGTTAGTTGTTCAGAATCTGTTCACCCTATCGATAACTATTATTGTGTCACAGTGACCTCCCGGTGATCTCTCAGATTACTTTTCCTCAGAGTTTGCTATCAGTAAGATCTCATTAAATATTCCAGGTTCACTTGGTGCCCTCCACCGATATCATCCTGATCCCCCCAAAGAGGATCCATTGTCGATCTCAGGATCCACTTGTAAATCTGCGCTCCAGCTTTCAGCTCCTGCCCTGTCTCAAGAGTGGGACACAGAGAAGTGAATGGCCTGAGAAATGAAAGGACCCTGTGGTTTTCAGTCTGACCTTTACCTGGACAGTGGTCCCTGTGGCACGGCTCAGTTCCAGAGCTCGGACCCTCGCAGAAATCCCCATCTCCCTGGGGAGGGGGGCTGTCACAAAGCCGGCTTCGAGATCGCACACCATCCCCACAGCTTCGAGAGCAATCAGTCCACAAAGACCACTCTCCCCAGGCACCCGCTCCTAGAAAACATCACAACAGAGTTCAGGAACATCGTCATATCTGGACAATTCTGTGGAGAATGGGGAGGGGATTTCATAGGCAAAAAAACACAGAACATAGACCTGCAGCGCACAGGAACAGGTCCTTCGGCCCATGATGTTGCGCCGAACATGAGGCCATTTTAAACTAACCTTTTCTGCCTGCCCTTGGTCCATATCCCTCCAATACTTGCACATTCATGTGCTTATCTAAAAGTCCCTTAAACACCCCTTTCATATCTTCCTCCACCCCCAACCCTGGCAGTGCATTCCACACTCCCACACTCCCTGTGTAATAAACGTCTCTTATATCTCATTTAAACTTCCCCCCAACCTTAAATACATGCCCCCAGTATTAGACATTTCAACTCTGACCGTTAACCCTATCTATGCGTCTCATAGTTTTATAGTCTTCTCCCCTCAGCCTGTGCTGCTTCAGAGAAAACAACTCGAGTTCTTCTGGCTCTCCTTATAGCTCATACCCTCCAGTCCAGGCAGCATCCTCCTCTGCACCCTCTCCAAAGCCTCCATATCCTTCTTGTAATGTGGTGACCAGAGTTGAACCCAATACTCTAAAGTGTGGCCTAACCAAAGTCTTATAAGGTTGCAACATGACATCCAGACTCTTGTACTCATTTCTCGACCAATAAGGCGATTATGCCATATACCTTCTTTCACCACCCTACCTACTTGCATGGTAGCTTTTGGGGAGTTATGAACTTGACCCCAAGATCTCTCAGTACATCAATGCTGTTCAGGATCCTGCCGTTAACTGTATATGTTTCCAAAACAATTGATCTCCCAAAGTGCAGCACCATACACTTATCTGGATTAAACTCCATCTTCCATTTCTTCGCCCATTTCTGCAACTGATCTATATCCCACTGTATCCTTTTACAACCTTCTACACTATCCACAGCCCCATCAATCTTTTGTATCATCTGCAAACTACTAACTCACCCATCTACATTTTCATCCAAGTCACTTATATATTTTATAAACAACAGAAGTCCCAGAATGGATCCCTGTAGAACACCACTAGTCACAGCCCTCCAGCCAGAAAAACACTGTTCCACCATGACCCTCTGCCTTCCATGCACAAGCCAATTATGAACCCAGGTGACCAAGTCACCACGGATCTCATACATCTTAATCTTTTGGATGAATCTACCATGAGAGACTTTGTCGAAAGCCTTACTACCATTCATGCAGACAGCATCCACTGCTGTACTCTCATCGATTGCCTTCAACGCCTCCTCGAATAATTTAATCAGGTCAGTAAGACATGAGATGCCCTGCACAAAGCCATGCTGACTGTCCCGAATTAGGCCATGCTTTTTCAAATATGCGTAAATATTATCCCTAAGAATGCTCGCCGAAAGTTTCTCTTTCAATGGAACAGAACCTTTCTTTACAACAGACGCAAATTTACATGAACAGCAAGATACAGTAAAGAGGAAGTCCAAGTCAAACAGTGCAGCAAACACAACACAGACTCTGCAAAACTGAAGGGTGACAGGCCACAATGTGGAGGTCCCGGGATTGGACTGGGATGAACAAGGTCAGAAATCACACGACACCAGGTTATAGTCCAACATGTCAATTCAGCGCTGTCGGAGGGTCAGTGCTGGGGGAGCGCCGCGCTGTCGGAGGGTCAGTGCAGAGGGAGTGGGCATTGTCGGAGGGTCAGTGCTGAGGGAGCGCCGTACTGTCGGAGGGTCAGTGCTGGGGGAGCACCGCGCTGTCGGAGGGTCAGTGCTGGGGGAGTGGGCACTGTCGGAGGGTCAGTGCTGGGGAAGTGGGCACTGTCGGAGGGTCAGTGCTAAGGGAGTGCCGCACTGTCGGAGCGTCATTGCTGAGGGAGCGCCGTGCTGTCAGAGGGTCAGTGCTGGGGGAGCGCCGCACTGTCGGAGGGTCAGTGCTGGGGGAGCGGGCACTGTCGGAGGGTCAGTGCTGGGGGAGCGGGCACTGTCGGAGGGTCAGTGTTGGGGGAGCGCCGCGCTGTCGGAGGGTCATTGCTGAGGGAGCACCGCACTGTCGGAGGGTCAGTGGTGGGGGAGCGGGCACTGTCGGAGGGTCAGTGCTGGGGGAGAGGGCACTGTCAGAGGGTCAGCATCCCACTCAGTTTAATGCCATTTTTCCTCTCAGTCCAATTACAGGCCGAGTACTGTCAACAAAATCCTCAAGAAAAGGACATCGGAGATAAAAGTTGGAAGAGGTTGAAAAGGAGACTAACTTGCAGAAATCAGAATCCATAAATGTAGTAATCTACATGAATGATAACACAATGGAAATGTCAGTGTGAGATCTGCACTCTGTCCAAAACTGTACACAATGCTCCAGGTGTGGCCTCACCAACGCCCTGTGCAATTTTAACAGGATTTCTCCGTTTTTAAAATCAAACACCACTCCCCCAGCAATAAAGACCAAAATTCTATTTTAATCACTGACTGTAGAAGTTGTCCTTCAACCCATTGAGCCTGCATCAACAAAATCTGCTCTAAAATTACACAAGCCCCACTCTCCACAACTTGACCCTTAGCCATGAATATTATTTTCCTTTTTAAATATTTGCTGTCCCCATGTGCTAAACTTTTCTGATTCACACCCAAATCCCTTGTGCCACCCCTTTTTTAAAGAATCCCTCTCCCCTTAACTAATAATTTGCCTTTTCATTCTTCCTAACAAAGTGCATGACCTCACACTTTCCTAAATTAAACTCCCTCTGGCAAGTTTTTGTACACTCACTCAACCTTTCAATGTCCCCTCACAGATTCCTTTTGTACTCATCACAACCTGCCTTCCCACATATTTTTCTGTTATCAGTAAATTGTGACGCATTACACTGTGACCCCTCCTTTCAGACACTAATATTGATAGTACATTATTGAAGCTATAGGACTGATCCTTGGAGCACGCCATTAATTACATCATTCCACCTTGATAAAGAAGTTAATCCTGGGGACTAGTTATGTGTGTTAACCAACCCTCAATCCATGCTAAAACATCCCCCACCACTTGCAATGAGCTTCTATCTAGTGGGATAGCCTTTTTATGTGGTACCTTAACAAATATCTTTCAGAATTCCAAATGCTCAACATTGACTGGTTCCCCTTTATCGTGTCTGCTTGTTGTATCCTCAGAATTGCAGAAAATTTGTCAAATGGGATTTCCACTTTCACAAAACCATGTTGGCTCTGTTTGATTATATTCAGCTGTTCTAAATGGCCTGCCATTTCTTCATTAATAATGGACTCTGACAATTTCCCAATGATTAACGTTAGACTAACTGGCTTACAGTTTCCTGATTCAGGGATGTGATTTTCCAATCCACTGGAATGAGTAATTCTGTCAAATACTTTGTCCCTTGTGTTAGAGACAGTTACAAAACCTTCCCTCCCATACACACTTTGCTTTTCCAATATCTTTGAGAGCTTACAGTCCTCCACTGTGAAAACCAATGCAAAATATTAGTTTAAAGTTATCTGCCATTTCCCTGTTCCGCATTACCTATTCCATAATTGCGATCTTCAAGGATCCCACACTTACTTTAGTTACTTTCTTTGTTTTCATATGCCCACTGAATCTTGCTCTTTGTTTTTCTATTTCTTTTCAATTTACTTTTTACATCAATTCTCTCCTTTATTATATCATTGAACTATTAATCCAAAGCCCCAGGCTAACATCTGGGAAATTGAGCAAAATATTTCAGATGCTGGAAATCTGAAACAAACGCAGAAAGTGCTGGCGAACTTCAGTAGGCCCATGGGGCGTGGGCAGTCTATCATGAGGGAATACAATTTAATGAGGCAGTTGACCTTTAGGACTGGGATGAAGAGAAATTATTTGAGTTAGAAGGTTGTGAATCTTTGGAATTCTCTACCACAGAGAGCTATGAAAACTCAGTCTCTGGTTCAAGCAGAGCTTGATAGAGTTCATAACAAGAGGAATTGAGTATAGGATCAAAGAGGTCCTTCTGCAGCTGTACAGGGCCCTGGTGAGACCGCACCTGGAGTATTGTGTGCAGTTATGGTCTCCAAATTTGAGGAAGGACATTCTTGCTATTGCGGGAGTGCAGCCTAGGTTCACGAGGTCAATTCCCGGAATGGCGGGACTATCATATGTTGAAAGATTGGAGCGACTGGGCTTGTATACAGTTGAGTTTAGAAGGATGAGAGGGGATCTGATTGAGGCGTATAAGATTATTAAGGGATTGGACACTGCGGAGGCAGGAAGCATGTTTCCGCTGATGGGTGAGTCCAGAACCAGAGGACACAGTTTAAAAATAAGAGGTAGGCCATTTAGAACAGAGTTGAGGAAAAACTTCTTCACCCAGAGACTGGTGGATATATGGAATGCTCTTCCCCAGAAGGCAGTGGAGGCCTCATCTCTGGATACTTTCAAGAAAGAGATGGATAGAGCTCTTAAAGATAGTAAAATCAAGGGTTATGGGGATAAAGCAGGAACAGGATATTGATTGTGGATGGTCAGCCATGTTCATAATGAATGGTGGTGCTGGCTTGAAGGGCCAAATGGCCGACTCCAGCACCTATTGTCTATTGCTGTACAGGTTATGGTGATGGGCTGGGTAACAAGTATCCAAGTGTTTATCAATCACAACCGTGTTGAAGGTCTTGTCAGGGTCAAACAGCTGAAAGGGTGAAGTACCTAAAAGTCCATTAGCTGTTATGTAAGTATTGTTAAACATCAGAAAAACACATCAGTTAGACACCGCTCCTATAAATGTGCGAAGAGAAAATGACTGGTGAAGGCAAATGTAGGACGCGTGCACTTAGAATCAGGTGAATTCTTGATGAAAATCAAAGAAGTGGCAGACCAACTGAACAAATACTTTGGATGTGTCTTCACTTAGGAGACACAAGTACCTCCCAGGAATACTAGGGATCACAGGGTCAAGCGTGAAGCAGGAACTCAAGGAAATTCTTATTAGTCAGGAAAGGTCTTGGGGAAATTGATGGGATTAAAACCCCGTAAATCCCCAGGGACTGATGTTCTGCATCCCAGAGTACTAAAGGAGGTGGCCCTAGAAATAGCAGGTGCATTGACGATCATTTTCCAACATTCTGTAGACTCTGGAAGAATTCCAATGGACTGGAGGGTAACTAATGTGACCCAACTCTTTAAAAAAGGGAGAGAGAAAAAGAGGAATTATAGGTCGGTTAGTCTGACATCGATGGTAGAAAAATGCTGGAGTCAAATATTAAGGATGTAATAACTGAGCATTTGGAAAGCGGTGACAGGATGGGTCCGAGTCAGGCTGGAATCACTAAAGGGAAATGATGCTTCACACATCTTCTGAAATTTTTTTAGGATGTGATCTGTAGAGTGGAAGGGCGAATCAGTAGATGTTGTGTATCTGGACTTTCAAAAGGCTTTTGACAAGGCTCAAAACAAGAGGTTAATAAGGAAAATTAAAGCTCATGGCATCAGAGGCAATGGATTAACATGGATAGAGAACTTGTTAGCAGAGAGTTGGAATAAATGGGCCCTTTTCAGAGTGACACACAGTGACAAGTGGGGTACCGCAGGGCTCAGTGCATGGAACCCCAGCTGCTCACAACATACATTAACAATTGGGGCGAGGGGTTTCAATGCAATATCTCCAAGTGTGCAGATGACACTCAGCTGGGGGGCAGTGTGTGCTGTGAGGAGGATGCTAAGAGGCTGCAGGGTGACTTGGACAGACTGGCTGATTGGGGAAATCCTTGGCAAATGCAATATAATGTGGACTAATGTGAGGTTATCCACTTTGGTCAGAAAAACAGGAAGGCAGATTATTATCTGAATGGTGGCAGTTTAGGAAAAGGTGAGGTGCAATAAGACCTGGGTGTCATGGTGGTATAGTTGGTGAACGTTGGCATACAGGCGCAGCAGGCAGAGACAAAAACTAATAACATGCGGCCTTCATAGCGAGAGGGTTTAAGTATCGAAGTAAAGATGTCTTGATGCTGTTATACAGGGCCTTGCTGAGGCCACACCTTGACTATTGTGTTCAGTTTTGGTCTCCAAGTCTGAGGAAGGATATTCTTTCTATTGAGGGAGACCAGTGAAGGTTCGCCAGACTGAATCCTGGGACGGCAGGACTGGCATATGGATCGACTGGACTTGTACTCACTGGCATATAGAAGAATGAGGGGGGAGTCTCATAGAAACATATAAAATCCTGATGGGACTGGACAGGCTAGCTGCAGGAAGAATGTTCCTGATGTTGGGGAAGTCTGGAACTAGAGGTCACAGTCTATGAATAAGGGGTAAGTCATTCAGGATTGAGATGTGGAAGAATTTCTTCACTCAGAGAGTTGTGAACCTGTGGAATTCTCTCCCACAGGAAGCTGTTGGGGCCTGTTCATTATATATATTCAAGGGGGATCTGGACATGCCCTTGTGCCGAAAAGGATCAATGGGTATGGGGAGAGGGTGGGAATGCGATACTGAGATTGTATGATCAACCATGACCATATTGAATAGTGGTGCAGGTTGAAAGGGCCGAATGGCCTACACCTGCACCCATTTTCCACGTTGCTAAGTAATGTCCTTTAGGAAGGGAAGGCTGTCATCTTTGTGTGGTCTGGCCTACACTTGACTCCAGACCAGAGCAATATGGTTGACTCTTCACTGCTGTCTGAGGTAATAAATGCTGCCCCAGCCAGTGGTACGCTTATCCCCTCAGCAAACTTTTACAACATGTTCATGAACAGACTGGAATGAAAGGGGTGGATGGGTGGTTTCCATGGGAACATCGTCACCAACCAACAGCCACTACAAATGTTTTTACAGCAGCACGAGCCTGCCCTCCCTCCCTCCCTCGCCAACTCCCTCCCTCCGTCCCTCCCTCACTGAGCTCCCTCTGTCCCTTGATTCACTCACTCACTCAAACACTGCTGGACATTACAGGGAGTAACCTCCTCTTCTGGGCCAATGCAGGGCAGACCATTCCCAGCAGCAGGTGGGTTTGTACAAAACCGGAATCGATGTTGGATACCCCCTCCACATGAAATGGAGCAATCACTCCATGGAGTCCAGTCTGACCAATCACCATTCACTGCAAAACAACATTATTGGTCACACTCTGTGGCAATGTGTATGGGTCGCAGGGTCGGACGGAGGGGTCGCAGGGTCGGACGGAGGAAGAATGGGGTTAGGGGTGTCACAGGTCACAGGACGGGATCATGGCATCAGTGGGAAGGGTCATAGGCCAGAGAGCGGAGTAACAGGGTCAGATGGAAGAGCCAAGGGGTCGGAAGGAGATTTAGAGAGGGGTCAGAGTTGAGGCTTGGGTTTATTTGTGTTTCAGAAATTTAACAGGCGGGTGAATGTAAGCGGAGTGAATGTCTATTTAATACCTGTGTGTGATTGTATCTGTGTGTGTGAGATTATGTGTTTGAGCCTGTGTATGTGTGTTTGAGTGCATGTTTGTGTGTGTGTGTGTGTTTGAATGTGTGTGTTTGAATGTGTGTGTGTGTATGTGTGTGTGTGTGTATGTGTGTGTGTGTGTGTTTGTGTGTGTGTGTTTGAATGTGTGTGTGTGTGTTTGAATGTGTGTGTGTGTGTGTGTGTGTGTGTGTGTTTTTGAATGTGTGTGTGTATGTGTGAATGTATGTGCATGAGTGTCTGTGTAAGATTGTGAGTGTGTGTTTCTGTGCATGAGAGAGTGTGTGCGCAAGTGTGTGTGCAAAAGTGTATGTGTGTGTGTGCATTTATATGCGCGTATGTGTGTCTGTGTTTGAGTATATGCATGTGTGTGTATGTGTGTGTGAGTGTGTATGTGTGTGTTCAAGTGTATGTGTTTGAGAGTGTGTGTGTTTGTTTGAATGTGTGTGTGTATGTTTATATATGAGATTGTGTGTTTGAATGTGCGTGTGTATTTGAGTGTATGTGTGTGAGAGTGTGTGTGTATATATGTGTGCATGTGTGTGTATACGTCTGTGTGCGTGTGTGTCTATGTGTGCATATGTGTATGTGTGTGTGTGTGTGTGTGTGTGTGTGTATACACCTGTACATGGTATAGATATATAGTCATACACGAAAACACTTTTTTTTCCCATTTTGGACTATAAACTGGAACAGAGACAGACACTGCTACAAAGTGGAATACCAGAACGGTTACCAGCTTGAAAAACAAAGTGGGATTGTAAGGATCATTTGAAACTGTACAAGATTATCTTGCTTTTGGAACAGTAAGGCTGTTACATTGTCAAGACACAGCAGCACCAAGGATCTCTGAATTAGGAAAGGCTGAAGGATGACAGCCCTCAGATTGGTCTAGCTGCAGTTTGCTACAGACTGATGGAAACAGTGCAACCAGAACCAGCCAGAGCCAGAAAACAACCTTCTCCTTTCTCCCTGATTGAGGACACAGATAAAAGCAAAAAACAAGAATTCTGCTACAAGGAAGAAGACACCCCTGTAGGGGCTAAGATCTTTCGAGGGAGTTTGAAAAATGAGACAGGCAGATCACTGAGAGGGTCACAGGGATTTTCCTGCTCGTGGGCATGGGGGAGGGAGTTTCATTTTTCAACAGATGTGGATCATTGAGAATTTCAAGATCCCTGAGTGCAACGTTTTAATCATATTTCTGGGCCACTTTCAACGATTCTCACATTTCACTGAAATGAGAAAAAAAAACTGTGCTTTAATGAATCCCAAGAGATAGGAATGATGTCTTACCATTGCACACTCTCTGGGTACAGTTTCCAATCTGTCCGGAAAAGCAGGTGCTGAAGGAAGCAAAAATATCAAGATAGTTGACATGCCTTTCGAAAAGAATCAACATATTCAGCCCCAGAGACAGACCCAGATACAGATAGAACATGAGGCTTAATCCCTGGGAAGGAGGGAGGGGACACACCATCACCATTACACAACATGTGGAGTTCCATTCCACAGCAACAAGGCACAACATAGACAGTGACAGATTGGCTCCAACGTAGTCCCTACCCCCTCGAGTGGCCCTGCCCCTCCCTCCCCCACACTCTCAGACAGTACATCCCAGACCCTAACCCCCCAAGTGAACCTGCCCCCCCCACACTCTCAGACAGTACATCCAGACCCTAAGCCCTCGAGTGAGCCTGTCCCTCCGCCACACTCTCAGACAGTAGACTCCAGACTCGAACCACTTGAGATGGGAAAGGGTGTTAGGAAGTGAAAGGGAGGGTGAGAGTGACAGAGAACAAGAGACAGTGAGAGAGAGCAACAGAGAGAGAGAGAGGGACAGAGAGAGGGAGGGAGTGAAGGAGAGGGAGAGACAAATAAAAGAGTAGGCAAGCAGTTGATAGTTAGGAAAGAACAGCAACTCGTTAAGGGTTTATTGGGTCCATGGGTAGTTTAAAAATGGGTTAGCTATGCTGGAAGCAACCCATTTAATGACAGCGTCTCTACAAATCTGTGTAGTAACCACAACCATTCCCAATGTGCCATCTTTACTCCGATTAGCTGAGGGTTTTCCTATTGGCTGCTGTTTTGCTGAGAGTTGTTGCTGTTGAAGGTCCATTTAAGGATGATCCATCAGGAGCAATAAGTTTTGACCTTTGACATACCAGGAATTACAGTCTTTCAGCACAGTGACCCCAGGTTGGTAAATGTGCCCTCCATCCACACATTGGCAATCAGTGACAGGCACACATTTGCCTTCCTGAAACACAGCGAAATGGAAAGGAACCATCAGAATCATTACATTAATAACAGGGTGTGCATAAAATCAGGGATCAGAACTTAATCAAAACTCACTCACCTCACAATCAAACAACACAGCTCAGATCTCCCTCCGTCCCCACCTCCTCACCATCTCCCTCCATCCCCACCTCCTCAGCATCTCCCTCTGTCCCCACCATCTCCCTCCGTCCCCACCTCCTCACCATCTCCCTCTGTCCTCACCTCCCCACCATCTCCCTCCGTCCCCACCTCCTCACCTGTAATCCGATTAAATGAGGCAGAGATAATTGCAAAAAGTTCAAATTAAGATGCCAAGGGTCTAACTAAATTTAGTTTGTACAGTCTTGGGTTACCTCTAACTAAGGTAGAGAGATCATAACCAGTTTTCAAGGTGATGGTGCTAATACAGGACAAAAAGGAAGATTTTACAGAGATGGAACATTATGGCGGGTTACATGTAGCGCGACATGAACCCAAGGTCATGGCTCAGCCCTCTTTATGGGTGTGGAAGCCCATTATACAAGGAATCCCCAGCTTCTGTCGCAATAGTACAGATTTTTTACAGAAACTGAGCACCCACGGACCAGTCAAACCAGGAACATTCCTTGTCACAATGGACGTTTTGTCTCTCTACACCAGCATCCCCCATGACGATGGCATCACACTGCAATAGCCTCAGTACTAAATACCAACAGCTGCTAATTTCCAGATGCCATCCTGCAACTTGTCCAGCTCATCCTCAACCACAACGTTTTCACCTTCAACAACCAGTTCTTTATCTAGACACATGCAACAGCCTTGGGGGCTAGATTTGCTCCCCAATATGCCAACATTTTCATGGAAGGGTTTGAACAAGACTTCTTTGTTGCACAGGACCTCCAGCCAATGCCATACACCAGATACATTGATGACATTTTCTTCCTCTGGACTCATGGCAAGGAATCGTTGAGATAACTATATAGCAATATCAACAAGTTTCATCCCATCATTAGACTTAAATGGACTACTCTTCAGAATCAGTCCCATTCTTGGACGGAGATAATGGGAACTGCAGAAGCTGGAGAATCCAAGATAACGAAGTGTGGAGCTGGATGAACACAGCAGGCCAGGCAGCATCTTAGGAGCACAAAAGCTGACATTTCGGGCCTAGACCCTTCATCAGAAAAGGGTCTGATGAAGGATCTAGGCCCAAAACGTCAGCTTTTGCGTTCCTAAGATGCTGCTTGGTCTGCTGTGTTCGTTCATGGACACATGTATTTCTACCAATGACAGACACCTCAGTACTTCAGTCTACCGCAACCCCGTGGATAACCTCACAATGCTTCACTTCTCTAGCTTCCATCCTAAACACATTAAAGCAGCCATGCATATGGACAAACCCTACACATACTCAGAAACTGATCAGATGAGGAGGAATGAGACAGACACCTAAAGATGCTGAAAGATACCCTCATAAGAATAGGATATGATCCTCAACTCATGGATCGCCAGTTCCAACGTGCCACAGTGAAAAACTGAAATGACTTCCTCAGAAGACAGACACAGGGCACAGCCAATAGAGTACCCTTTGTCATCCAGTACTTACCCAGAGCGGAGAAACTAGGCCATGCTCTTTGCAGCCTTCAACATGTCATTGATGACAAACATCTCACCAAGATCTTCAATATGCCTCCACTTCTCACCTTCAAACAACCGACAAACCTTAAACAGACCATTGTTCGCAGCAAACTACCCAGCCTCAGGGCAACATCAACCACAACATCACACAACCCTGTCATGGTAACCTCCGCAAGACATGTCAGAGCATTGACCTGGGCATTACCATCACACATGGGAACACCACCCACCACGTACATGACAGATACTCATGTGACTCAGCCAGGGTTCTCCATCTCATACGCTGCAGGCAAGGATGCCCCAGGGTACGGTACATTGGCAAAGCCATGCAGACGTTATGACAACGGATGGATGGACACTGCACAACAAGCACCAAACAGGATGTTCCCAAGCGAGTTTTGAGAAGATTTGTAGCTCAGGTTGAGGTTCTGGATGTGAGTTTGCTCGCTGAGCTGGAAGGTTAGTTTTCAGACGTTTCGTCACCATTCTAGGTAACATCATCAGTGAGCCTCCGACGAAGCGCTGGTGCTATGTCCCGCTTTCTATTTATCTGGTTAGGTTTCCTTGCGTTGGTGATGTCATTTCCTGTTCTTTTTCTCAGGGATGGTAGATTGGCTCCAAATCAATGTGTTTGTTGATGGAGTTCCCATTGGAATGCCATGCTTCTAGGAATTCTCGTGCGTGTCTCTGTTTGGCTTGTCCTAGGATGGATGTGTTGTCCCAATCAAAGTGGTGTCCTTCCTCATCTGTATGTAAGGATACGAGTGATAGTGGGTCATGTCGTTTTGTGGCTCGTTGATGTTCATGTATCCTGGTGGCTAGCTTTCTGCCAGTTTGTCCAATGTAGTGTTTGTCACAGTTCTTGCAGGGTATTTTGTAGATGACGTTCGTTTTGTTTGTTGTCTGTATAAGGTCTTTTAAGTTCATTAGCTGCTGTTTTAGTGTGTTGGTGGGTTTGTGGGCTTCCCTGATGCCAAGGGGTCCGAGTAGTCTGGCAGTCATTTCGGAAATGTCTTTGATGTAGGGGAGCGTGGTTATGGTTTCTGGGCCCGTTTTGTCTTTTTGTTTGGGTTTGTTGCTGAGAAATCGGCGGACTGTATTCATTATCCTAGGATGGATGTGTTGTCCCAATCAAACTGGTGTCCTTCCTCATCTGTATGTAAGGATACGAGTGATAGTGGGTCATGTCGTTTTGTGGCTAGTCGATGTTCATGTATCCTGGTGGCTAGCTTTCTGCCAGTTTGTCCAATGTAGTGTTTGTCACAGTTCTTGCAAGGTATTTGTAGATGATGTTATGCAACACGTGACTCCACCGTACTGTATCTGTAAAATGTTCCTTACTGTCTTGGTTTAACACCATCACCTGGGTAAATTGTTCTGAACTCTCAACCTTTATTAGTTTGTAAAGTTTTGAATTACTTATACTTTGGTCAGACCCTCAGCAATGTGGCTCTGAGACCTATCATATTATTCCAGCTGTTTGGTTTGACTTCGGCACCACCTTATTTTTAATTTTTATAATTATATATCAGTCTCATTTAATCAGATTATAGGTCATCCTTTCACTTGTTATTCAGCTGTTGACTCTTTACTCACGCCGTCTAACAATTCTGATCATCTGCGGGAATTATTATTTGACACACCACTCGCACTGTTTATATGATCATTTGATCTCCCTGCAGTTGATCCCTCTCTGCCCAGAAATTCTGTGCCTGTGTGCTCTCTCTCACTTCACCTGACTAAAAGGCTACACTCTGAAAGCTGTTGGGTTGGAATGCGGTGTCAGGTGATTTCTGACTATATGCTAGACAGAGATACAGAGAGGAAGAAGAGAGAGTGAGACGTTCAGGATTTTGTAGTGATAGGAGATCAGTGTCACCGATAATGATCAGTTCAGAGTCTGACCTGTAGGAGCAGCCCATCCTGACAGTAACATCCCGAGCTGCAGTTCCAACTCAACTCCTCTCCCACACTGAGCTCTGTGCAAGTGTCAGCTCCAATGGAACAATCCCGCCACACAGTCCCTTCAGAGCAGTTCGATGGATGGGCTTCTGTTATCAACAAAGAACAAGGGAAGGGAGCACAGAGGGTCATTAGCTGGATACAAATGAGCACCACGCACATAAATACTACCCACAGCATCGCACAGTCATCAATCTCACCCTCATCGATAGACAGACAACATACTCTCACCCACATGCACTCCCTCAGCACTGACCCTCCGACAGTGCCCGCTCCCTCAGCACTGACCCTCCGACAGTGCCCGCTCCCTCAGCACTGACCCTCCGACAGTGCCCACTCCCTCAGCACTGACCCTCCGACAGTGCCCGCTCCCTCAGCACTGACCCTCCGACAGTGCCCACTCCCTCAGCACTGACCCTCCGACAGTGCCTGCTCCCTCAGCACTGACCCTCCGACAGTGCCTGCTCCCTCAGCACTGACCCTCCAACAGTGCCCGCTCCCTCAGCACTGACCCTCCGACAGTGCCCACTCCCTCAGCACTGACCCTCCGACAGTGCCTGCTCCCTCAGCACTGACCCTCCAACAGTGCCCGCTCCCTCAGCACTGACCCTCCGACAGTGCCATGCTCCCCACCATCACAATCTGTATGTGAACTGTTCACAGTGAGACAGTATTCCCTGTCAGTTGTGTTTCTTGGAGATCCTGGTATTCAGTGTCTATTTCTCCCAAATAGCACTCACCACACGGATGAGTGTTACAGCTGGTCAGCTGACTGCTTTGTGATGAGATGTTCACTCGCGTTCGGTTACTGAAGCCCCCTCCACAAGAGACTGAACATTCTGACCAGTGACCCCACTCACTCCACACACCTGTGGCAAACAGGGACAGGAAAGTTAGTTAGACATCCTGCACTGACACCACACTTAATCTCAAAGGGAGTTATAATACTATCCATACACCCACCCCCTCCCTCAATCGTCTAAGCACTAATGTCCTAACCTGATCCAGTCTCTCTTGAAACATCAGTCTTGCCATCCCAGGATAGCAAACATTTGGTCAGCATTTACTGCACTCCATCCACAGCCAAAACATCCTTCCCCACAGAAGGAGGGTAAATCTGCATACAATGCTCCAGGTGTGGTCTCCACAAGGCCCTGTACAACTGCAGTAAGACATCCCAATGATCTCACTGTGAAGGGCAACATACTTCTTCACCACCTGTTGCATCTGCACACTTACCTTCAGTGGTTAACGTAGAAGGACACCCAAGTCTCACCACACTTCCGTCTTTCCCATTCTCTCATCCTTCGGATAATAAAATGCCTTTGTGTTTTCACTATCATCATTATACAGCATCGGCCATGCATTTACCCACTCACTCAACCTTCCCGAATCACACTGAAGCATCTCTGTATCCTCCTCGCAACTCACCATCCAACCCAGCTTTGTGTCATCTGCCAAGTTTGATATATTACAGTCAATTTCCTTCCCTAAACCATTAATACATATTATGAATAGTTGGGCTCCTAGCACCGATCTCTGTGATACCCTGCTAGTCACTACCCATTATCGGGAAAAAGACCTGTTTATTCCTACCCTCTATTTCCTGACTGCTGTCCAGTTCACTGTCCATCATAATACAACATCCCCAATCCCATCTGCTAATCGCACCTCCTCTTTCTGTCTCTTGCTCCTACTTTTTGGTTTTTGAGCCTGATGCTGGGTTTGACTCTGCAGATATGCAGCTTTATTTGGTTCCTGTTACTCACTATCACAAAGCTGCAGACTGCAATATTCCGTTTCCACCATGTCCCCCTCACACTCTCTCCCACCCAATGCTGCAGGGGGGTTTGTGGGAGATCGGAATCTCCGCCTGGATCCAACATCACAGCTTCTACTGCAAGAACTCCACGGTGTCCAGCGGCTCCAAGAACAGTCCACTGCAACAGGAAAACATGGGAAAAACACAGGGAAACATGAAAAAAACCACAGGGGAAAACATGGAAATGTGGGAAAACATGCATGAGCACAGAATACAAATGAAAACAAGTGAAATTAACAAGAAATCAGGGACATTCATATGATTGGATCTTCATCCAATCTGATTGCAAGCACAAGCACATAAATCCTGATAACTGTCCACCCCCTTGCTTAAATGAGAATCTATCTACCTCTTCTTCCAGCATCTTTCAAAAACAGAGTTCCAAAGATGCTCAACCTGTTGAGAGTCAAAAAAATCACCTCATCTGTGTTTTAAAGGGCACCCCCGATTTTTAAATAGTGAGCCCTAGTTCTAGATTTTCCCATAAGAGGAAACAAATCTTCCACATCCCCAATGTTGAGATCCTTCTGCTCCCTACATGTTTCAGTGAAATCCCTCTTGTTCTCCTAAGCTCCAGTTGATACAAGCCCAGTCCATCTAGTCTTTCCTCAAGGACAACTCAGGCATTAGCGTGGTAAACTTTCTCTAACCTGCCTCCAGCATATTTCAGTTTGGTTTCACAGGTCGGTGCAACATCGAGGGTTGAAGGGCCTGTACTGTGCTGTAATGTTCTATGTTCCTTACATACAGGGGCCAATACGCACACAGTCCTTCAGATGTGTCTCACCGGTGCTCTGTGTAACTGAAGCTAAGTTCTATTTTCTCTTCCCCTTGGGTTAAATGATAACATTTGATGAGCTTTCCTGATTATTTCTGTAACTGCAGACTAACCTTCTCTAATTCATGCAATCAGACACCCAGATCCTTCTGCATCTCTGAACTCTGCATTCTCTCCCCATTTTAATAGAATGTTTCTTCTTACTGCTCCAGCCAAAATGGCAATTTCACTCTTTCCCACATTATGCTCTCTTCGCCAGATTTTTGCCGGAGTTCCATTGACAGGTGAGGCTGGAATGAAGGATGCAGGCAGAGAGAGAGAGAGAGAGAGAGGGAAAAGGCAGTAGGTGAAGGAGCATTTGGGGGTTATGAGAACAGGAAGGGATAGGGGTTAGAGTGGGTGGGGAAGGAGTGATATGATAGGAGTGAATAGATCAGACATGGGCAAGGGACACAGGGATGATGTAGGAGTATGAGAAACTGAAGCTGCAATGGGCTCAGTGACTTGTTATGACAAGGTGAAAAATTCCAAATTCCTAATTCCTAATCTAATTCTTCTGAAATCTGTGATCAAACCATCACAAGTCTCCCTGTCATATGTCTCTTCCATCATCATTAGGGGAGGTGCGATTCCCTATCCCACACATTAACCCAGACAATGTTCTTGACCACACTGGGGAGAGATGTTCAGGCAGGGATGAGGATGTGGACAATAGGGAGGAGTGTTAGGAACAGAAGGCTATGTGTAGTCAATCAGGTGAAGAGTTGATTTGTTCAGTACCTGCACATGGAAGATTGCCACAAGCCAGCTGTCCAGACTGACAGGTGCTGTAACACAAAAACAAATACCATTAGTGAGCCAACTGAGAAAACATGCTGCAGACAGGAAGCCAGTACTGGGTTTGTTGTATCGTGGTGGGCACCCAGGAACAGACAGGCCTGTACCTTTAAGACATTCTGATAGAAAGGTCACAAAGGAATATTCCAGAACCCTCACCCCATCCCCCTCTCTGATGAAGGGTCTAGGCCCGAAACGTCAGTTTTTGTGCTCCTGAGATGCTGCTGGGCCTGCTGTGTTCATCCAGCCTCACATTTTATTGTCTTGGAATCTCCAGCATCTGCAGTCCCCATTATCTCTGATACCATGTAATTACTGCTCTGTAAGCTCAGTGTGGTCTTTCTAAGGAGAACTTTCTCACAACTGGGTGCAGCAAAACACCCAAATGTCAGGAAGAGTCAGAAAGGATACCATTTCATTGGAGGCAGTTCAGAGAAAGTTTGCTCGGATGATCCCTGGTATAAAGGATTGTCTTTTGAGCAAAGGTTAAACAGGGTAGGACTCTACTCACTGGAGTTTAGAAGAATGAGAAGTGATCTCATTGAGCTGTATAGATGTTTTAAGGGGCTCAGCAGGATAAATGCTAAGAGGATTTTTCCCTTGTGGGAGAGTCCAGGATGAGAGGGCACAGTCTCAGAACAAGGGGATGCCAATTTAAGACTGATATGTGGAGGAAATTCTCCTCTCAGAGGTTTCTCAGTTTTTGGAATGCCATACCACAGAGAGCTGTGCGTGCAGAGTCCTTGTAGATATTCAAGGCTGTGATCGATCATATTGAATGGTGATGCAGACTCACAGGGCCAAGTAGCCTGCTCCTGTTCCTATTTCTTATGGTCTTATTGTATATACACAGCAATTAGAGCCCTTTCATGTGAACTATCTTATGGGTCCATTCACCTGCAGTCTTGTGGTTCTCATGTATCTGCTGCCTTTGTCCTTCTAGATGGATGTGGTTGTGGGTTTGGAAGGTGCTGTCTGAGGATCTTTGATGAATTTCTGCAGTGCATCTTGTAGATAGTACACACTGCTGGTAATGAGCCTCGGTGATGGAGGGAGTGGGATGTTTGTGAATGTGGTGCCAATCAAGCGGCTGCTTTCCCCTGGATGGTGTTGAGCTTCTTGAGTGTTGTTGGGGCTGCACCCATCCAGGCCAGTGGGGAGTATTCCATCACACTCCTGACTTGTGCCTTGGAGATGGTGGACAGGATTTAGGAGTCAGGAGGTGAGTTACTCGCTGCAGGATTCCCAGTCTCTAACCTGCTTTTAGACCTGAAACATCAGCTTTCCTGCTCCTCTGATGCTGCTTGGCCTGCTGTGTTCTTCCAGCTCTACACCTTGTTATCTTTGTAGCTGCTGTGTTTATGTGGCCAGCCCAGATGAGTTTCAGGTCAATGGTAACCTTCAGGATGTTGATAGTGGAGGATTCAGTAACACCACTGAATTGAGATGAAGGTGATTGGATTCTCACTTGCTAGGGGTTAAGAAGCTAAGGTTGGTGTGTGTTATAGTGGGACTGGAAGTGGAGAAGATATGTAAATTCAGTTACTTAAACACTTACCAGTTATTGCAAGGATCCTTGTCAAGGCTGTACCCAGCTGGGTACCACTGGCCCTGATAATAACAGTCACATTGCTGCAGTGGGACACAGGAGCCATTCTGCAGAAACAGTCCATCTGTACAGTAACAACCTTCATAACAATGGGTGGTGCATTGTACACTGTCTGTCAGGTCAAGGCATCCCCGGGGACAAGGACCACCAGATTGAAGACACTCATCCACAGTGAGATAGACCATCCCATTCGGACAAGTTTCTGTGAACAGAGCAGACCCAGCATTAGAGGCAATGCAGCAACAAGAGAGACACAGGGAGAGAACTAATGCCCCTCACACTACCCACAGGGGATTGACCACCCTCCACCCACCTTACTATCCCCAGGGGAATTGACCTGCCTCTCCACATACCAACCCTGGGGATTCATACCCTCCCCACCTGCCCCCACCACTTACCACCCCCTGGGGGATTGACACCCTAACCCACACCCCCACCCATAACCCCAGAAGGGGACTGACCACCACCATCCTTCCGCACCCCCCGCTCCTCACATCTACTACCCTCAGAGAAACTGACAATTATGTTGCTACATTTAGGTATATAAAGATGGCATTTATCCACCAGAACAGAGGGTTTGGGCTGAATGGTCTGTTTCTGAGCTGGGTATCACGTGCAGTCTGATCCGGAAGATTCTCAATCACCAGGGGGTCACAGTTTGAAGGGAATAGGTAACAGATCCCAAAGGGGAATCTGGACGAATTTGTTTCCAAGCAATAAGTTGTTATGATCTGGAACGATCTGCCTGATCGTGTAGTGGAAGCAGATTCAATTGGAACTTTCCAAAGGGAAAGTGATCTTGAAGGGATAACATTTCCAGGTCTGTAGGGAAAGAGGGGGAGGGGACTCAGGGGAAATACTTTTCCACATCCAGCACAGACATGATGAACTGAATGGCCTCTTCTACCAATTAGCAGTTTTGGAAACTGTTTGACTGCTTTTGATTGGCTGTGTGCACCCATTGAATCATACAAACCTTTTATATGATCCAGGTCAGAGAGAGCCATTCAGCCCACATTGTCCATGCTGACCCCGAGACACCCAGTTGCCATTTCTATTCCGATCTTCCTGCACACAGCCCAAAGCCTAACAGCTTACAGCACTAAACGTGCAGATCCAGGTTCCTTTTTAAGACTGTTTAGGTTTTCTTCCTCCATCACCAACTCAGGCAGCAAATTCCAGACCACATCAGAGGAGCAGGAAAGCTGACGTTTCGGGTCTGGAGCCTTCTTCAGAAAGCACTCAATGCCCCATTTCCTGCTCCTCTGATGCTACCTGGCCTGCTGTGTTCACCCAGCTCTACACTGTCTTATCTCTGACTCCAGCATTGGCAGTTCTTACTAACCTGCTGTATCAAACTGTTTATCCTCACATCCCCTCTAATCCTTCTGCAGTTTAGCTTGAATCTACGAGCCCTGGTTGTTGAATTCTCTGTCAAGTGTAACAAGGATCTCCCGTCTACTCTATCCCAACCCCTCAACATTTTGTATACCTCAATCAACCGCTGAGCCTTCTCTGCCCCAAGGAAAACAACCCCAAACCTCTCCAGTATCTCCTTGTGACTGTAATTCTCCAGCCGTGGTAACATTCTAGTTAACCCTCTGTGCACTCTCTCCAGAATTACATCCTCCCTGTAACATGGTGCACACAATCTGCACACAATATCCAGTTGTGGCCTCACTGGTATCATACAGTTTTATCACTATATCCCTACTTCTGTATTCAATATCTCTGCCAATGAAATAAAGCATTCTATGTACTTTCTTTACACCCCTTACCTACCTGTACTGCTACCTTTAGGGACCTGGTCACTTCACACACCTGCCCATCTTCATTTCCCAAAACTAAATGCTGAATTCTGTCTTCCCTCATTGGGCTGGTCATGTCTTGTTTATGTGAGCCCTAGTGCGTCTGTAGGTAGTGGAAAGGGATGAGGTGAAGCCCTTACGGTCGCATGGCTGTGTGTTGCAGTCCCGTGTTTGAATGTGTGGCCCAACACACTGGTTGCCTCCATGACCTGATGGGGGATTTGTGCAGCTTCGGTTCCTGGACTGCACCCCGGAGTTACACAGGGAACTGCATTCAGACCATGGGCTCCAGGAACTCCATCCTCCAGTCACTGAAACAAAAGCACAACACAAGCTCCTGGGGCCATCACAGACTCACAGCAGGACAGCACCAACTGGAACCATTGCTTGAAATCCATCCATTCCACGGTCTGCCAGCCACCCTCTCCCTCCCCCAGCCTGCCACCCTCTCCCTCCCCCAGCCAGCCACCTTCTCTCTCCCCCAGCCAGCCACCTTCTCTCTCCCCCAGCCAGCCACCCTCTCCCTCCCCCAGCCTGCCACCCTCTCCCTCCCCCAGCCTGCCACCCTCTCCCTCCCCCAGCCTGCCACCCTCTCCCTCCCCCAGCCTGCCACCCTCTCTCTCCCCCAGCCAGCCACCTTCTCTCTCCCCCTGCCAGCCACCCTCTCCCTCCCCCAGCCTGCCGCCCTCTCCCTCCCCCAGCCTTCCACCCTCTCCCTCCCCCTGCCAGCCACCCTCTCCCTCCCCCAGCCAGCCACCCTCTCTCTCCCCCAGCCAGCCACCCTCTCCCTCCCCCAGCCAGCCACCCTCTCCCTCCCCCAGCCAGCCACCTTCTCCCTCCCCCAGCCTGCCGCCCTCTCCCTCCCCCAGCCTGCCACCCTCTCCCTCCCCCTGCCAGCCACCCTCTCCCTCCCCCAGCCAGCCACCCTCTCCCTCCCCCAGCCAGCCACCTTCTCCCTCCCCCAGCCTGCCACCCTCTCCCTCCCCCAGCCTGCCACCCTCTCCCTCCCACAGCCAGCCACCCTCTCCCTCCCACAGCCAGCCACCCTCTCCCTCCCCCAGCCAACCACCCTCTCCCTCCCCAGCCAGCCACCTTGTCCGTCCCCCAGTCAGCTGCCCTCTCCCTCCCTCAGCCAGTCACTCTCTCCCTCCCCCAGCCTCAATGCTGGACAGCTGGCTTATGATGCCGAGGGACCCCCAACAGCACGGGTTCAATTCCTGTCACCAGCAGAAAGGTCCTGCCTTCTCATTTTCTCCCCTGACCACAGGCATGCTGATCTTCAAGCTAAACCACTGCCTGTTGTCCCTCTGTCAAAGGGAGCAGCTCCATGACCTTGTTCGCTTTTGATAACTTATCCGTCTCTCACTGAGCAAACAGATGGACCTGGGAGCTGATGGACTTTATCCCAGGGACTTAAAGGAGGGAGTAAATGTAATAATATTAATTTTCAAACATTTCCTTCATTCTTTAAGGTTCCATTGGTCTGAAAAGTTCTAAATCTAACTTCTCTATTCAGGAAGGAGAGAGAGAGAGAGAGAGAAAAGGGGAAACTATTGGCTGGTGTGGCGTGAGGAAAGGTTTCGAATGGGTCATTAAGGAGGTTGAGCTTTTCCCACCTGCACAGGGTTGAATGAGGCAGTGTTCCTCCTGGACAGGGTCTCCCAGGCACTGGGGGGATGTGCTAGCGTCAGCAGTGGGACACTCTCGGAATCGTCTCCTCACCGAGACCTCATCGACATCATAGAAACAGGTCCGACTACACAGTGACCATGGGGACCACAGACTCCATCCACGGACTGACTCCCCAACATCTGTACAGGCAAGGAGACACGTCAGTGAAAATCACAGGGAGAGCGTGGGGTACAGGGTAAGGGAGGGGAAAATGGGATAGAAGATGTGGAGAGAGAAGTGAAGATGAAGACAGAGTGAAGAACAAAGAACAAAACGAATTAGAACATAGAACATTACAACACAGTACAGGCCCTTCGGCCCTCAATGTTGTGCCGACCTGTCATACCGATCTCAAGCCCATCTAACCTGCACTATTCCATGTACGTCCATATGCTTATCCAATGACGTACCTAAAGTTGGCAAATCTACTACTGTTGTAGGCAAAGCAACGAATTCAGAATTACAGCACAGGAACAGGCCCTTCAGCCCTCCAAGCCTGCGCCGATTGAGATCCTCTGTCAAAGCCTATCTTCTGTTTTTTAAGGGTCTGTATTCCTTTGCTCCCTGCCCATCCATGTACGTGTCCAGATACATCTTAAAAGACACTATTGTGTCTGCATCTACCACCTCCGCTGGCAACGCGTTCTAGGCACCCACCACACTCTGTGTAAAGAACTTTCCACGCATATCTCCCTTCAACTTTCCTCCTCTCACTTTGAACTCATGACCCCTAGTAATTGAGTTCCCCACTCTGGGGAAAAAGCTTCTTGATATCCACCCTGTCTATACCCCTCATGATTTTGTAGACTTCAATCAGGTCCCCCCCTCAATCTCCATCTTTCTAATGAAAATAATCCTAATCTACTCAACCTCTCTTCATAGCTAGCACCCTCCATACCAGGCAACATCCTGATGAACCTCCTCTGCACCCTCTCCAAAGCAGCCACATCCTTTTGGTAATGTGGCGACCAGAACTGTACACAGTACTCTAAATGTGGCCAAACCAAAGTCCTATACAACTGTAACATGACCTGCCAACTCTTATACTCAATACCTCGTCCAATGAAGGAAAGCATGCCTTATGCCTTCTTGACCACTCTACTGACCTGCGTTGCCACCTTCAGGGAACAATGGACCTGAACACCCAGATCTCTCTGAACATCAATTTTCCCCAGGACTTTTCCATTTACTGTATAGTTTGTTCTTGAATTGGATCTTCCAAATGCATCACCTTGCATTTTCCCGGATTGAACTCCATCTGCCATTTATCTGCCCAACTCTCCAATCTATATATTCTGCTGTAATCTCTGACAGTCCCCTTCACTATCTGCTACTCCACCAATCTTAGTGTCATCAGCAAACTTACTAATCAGACCATCTATACCTTCCTCCAGATCATTTACGTATATCACAAACAACAGTGGTCCCAGCACAGATCCCTGTGGAACACCACTGGTCACAGGTCTCCAATTTGACAAACCCCCTTCTACTACTACCCTCTGTCTCCTGTTGCCCAGCCAGTTTTTTATCCATCTAGCTAGCACACCCTGGACCCCATGCGACTTCACTTTCTCCATCAGCCTGCCATGGGGAACCTTATCAAGCGCCTTACTGAAGTCCATGTATATGCCATCTACAGCCCTTCCCTCATCTATCAACTTTGTCACGTCCTCAAAGGATTGAAGATTGAGAATGAAAGAGTGGGGTCGAGTGAGACAGAGTCACTCCCATCGATGGAGGCTCTCTGATTGTTGCTTTACTTTATGAACTCTTACCTGGTCTGCAGGTAGTGTAGCAGCCCTGCACCCCTACACTATCCCCCACACAGGGGGCACCCTCAGATGAGGCAGTGGGGTTGGTGGGTGATCTGAGGAAGGAAATGGACAGCATGGAGTCAAGATCTGGGAACCTCTCATCTCCAAGAATCGACAAATAGTGAGTGGTAACAAAGGCCATCTCAGAGGGGCTTGTCATTCCCATAATCTCACGGTCTCTCTCTCTCACTCTCACACATACACAGCCACACACACACAGACGCACACTCACAGACACAGACACACACATATGCAGACATAGACAGACACAGACACTCACACACACAGACACACTCTCACAGGCATGCGCACAAACAGGCATACACGCACACACAGGCATACAGAATCACACTCACAGACACACATGCTCATACTCACACTCACACACACTCTCACAGACACAAACATACAGAGACACCCACACACAGGCACACTCACACACAGAGACATCCACACATAAACACAAACTCACAAACACAAACTCACAGCTGCACACTCACAGACACAGACACACACGCACACACAGACACTCTCACAGGCGCGCACATACAGGCACACATGCACACACTCATACATGTACACACAGGCTCACACGATTACATTCACAGGCCCACATGCTCACACTCACTCTCACACACACACACACACACACACACACACACACACACAAAAACACACAGTGGCACACACACAGACACAAACTCACAGATAAACTCACAGCTACACACTCGCAGACACACACTTGCACAGACACACACACTCTCACATGCAAACACACATACTCACACATACACAAACTCACACACACACACACACACACACACACACTCACACAGAGAGAGAGACACACACACACAGACACACACATAGACACAGGCGCGTGCGCACACATACAGACACAGGCGCGCGCACACACACATACAGACATGCACACACACACACACACATAGACACACACCCACTCTCACATAGACACACACCCACTCTCACATAGACACACACACACATGCACACACATACACACACACACAGACATAGAAACACACACATTGACACTCACACATAGACACACAGACACACTCACATGCACACACACACAGACATAGACACACATATGACACTCACATAGACACACACACTCCCACATAGACACACACACACTCTCACAGAGACACACACACACACACACTCACAGAGACACACACACTCTCACAGAGACACACACACACTCTCACAGAGACAAACACACAGTCTCACAGACACTCTCACAGACACGCACAAACAGGCATACACACACACATACATGCACTCACATGTACACATGATCACACTCACAGACACACATGCTCATACTCGCGCACATACTCACACACGCACATACACACACAAACACACACACACACACACTCACACACACACACACACACACAAAGACACACTCTCACACACACAAGCAGTCAGTCTTACGTCTGTGGTCAGCAGGGTTTTGGAAAGAATTCTGAGGGATAGGATTTATGACTATTTGGAAAAGCATAACGTGATTAAAGGGAGTCAGCATGGCTTTGAGGGGCAGGTCATGCCTTACAAATCTTAGTGAGTTCTTTGAGTAGGTCACGAGACAGGTTGATGAGGGTCGAGCAGTGGATGTGGTGTACATGGACTTCAGCAAGGCATTTGATAAGGTTCCCCACGGCAGGCTCATTCATAAAGTCAGGAGGTATGGGATACAGGGTGATTTGGCTGTCTGGATTCAGAATTGGTTGGCTGACAGGAGGCAGAGACTGGTTGTAGATGGCAAGTATTCTGCCTGGAGGTCAGTGCTGAGTGGTGTCCCACAGGGCTCTGTTCTTGGGCCTCTGCTCTTTGTAGTTTTTATAAATGATTTGGACGAGGACGTTGAGGGGTGGGTTAGTATGTTTGCTGATGACACAAAGGTTGGAGGTGCCGTTGATAGTATCGAGGGCTATTGCAGGCTTCAGCGAGACATTAACAGAATGCAGAGCTGGGCTGAGAAATGGCAGATGGAGTTCAACCTGGATAAATGCGAAGTGATGCATTTTGGAAGGTCGAACTTAAATGCTGAATATAGGATTAAAGGCAGGATTCTCGGCAGTGTGGAGCAACAGCGGGATCTTGGTGTTCAAGTGCATAGCTCCCTCATAGTTGCCACCTAGGTGGATAAGGTTGTTAAGAAAACAGATGGTGTTTTGTCTTTCATTAACAGGGGGATCAAGTTTAAGAGCCGCGAGGTTATGCTGCAGCTCTACAAAATCATGGTGAGACCACACTGGAATACTGTGTCCAGTTCTGGTCGCCCTATTATAGGAAAGATGAGGCGGCTTTGGAGAGGGTGCAAAGGAGGTTTACCAGGATGCTGCCTGAACTGGAGGGCTTGTCTTACAAAGAGAGATTGACTGAGCTCGGACTTTTCTCTCTGGAGAGAAGGAGGAAGAGAGGTGACCTGATCGGGGTGTCCAAGGTAATGAGAGGCATGGATAGTGTCGATAGCCAGAGACTTTTCCCCAGGGCAGGATTCACTGCCACGAGGGGTCATAGTTTTAAGGTGTTAGGAGGAAGGTATAGAGGAGACGTCAGAGGGAGGTTCTTCACCCAGAGAGTTGTGAGCGCACGGAATAGTTTACCAGTGGAAGTCGTGGAAGCAGAATCATTAGTGACATTGAGGCGACTGCTGGACATGCACATGGACAGCAGTGAATTGAGGGGACTGTAGGCTAGGTTATTTTATTTTTGGATTAGGATTATTCCGCGGCACAACATCGTGGGCCGAAGGGCCTGTACTGTGCTGTACTTTTCTATGTTCTATGTTCTAAACACACAGAGACACCCACACACAGATACAAACTCACCGACACAAACTCACAGCTGCACACTCACCGACACACACACACACACACTCCCACACAATCACAGACAGACAGACAGACACACACACACACACACACAAATTATATCACAAAACCCAGGCTTGTAGGTACAAGAGGTGAGCAAATCTGTCATGGTATGAAAAATCTTCATGAGAGCAAATACCCACATTCTCAATGCACTTTATTTGAAAACTTCATCAGATCTTCAGCTGCTGCTCTTGTGTGATTGTAAAACGTGGCAGGCTATCAGCTCTCAATAAGCAACCAGTGAATTCCACACTCCCCATTACTACATGAGTATTACCATGTAGTATCACTCCCCATCACTACATGAGTATTACCATGTAGTATCATTCCCCATAACTACATCAATGTTATCCATGTAGAATCACTCCCCATTACTACATCAATGTTACCCATGTAGTATCAATCTGCATTACTACATCAATGTTACCCATGTAGTATCACTCCCCATTACTACATGAGTATTACCCATGCAGTATCACCCCCCATTACTACATCAATGTTATCCATGTAGTATCACTCCCCATTACTGCATCAATGTTACCCATGTAGCATCACTCCCCATTACTACATGAGTAATACCTATGTAGTATCACTCCCCATTGCTACATCAATGTTACCCATGTAGTATCACTCCCCATTACTACATGAGTATTACCCATGTAATATCACTCCCCATTATGACATCAATGTTACCCATGTAGTATCACTCCCCATTACTACATCAATGTTACCCATGTAGCATTACTCCCCATTACTACATTAGTATTACCCATGTAGTATCACTCCCTCTTACTACATGAGTATTACCCAAGTAGTATCACCCCCATTACTACACGAGTATTATCCACGTAGTATCACTTCCCATTACTACGTCAATGTTACCCATGTAGTATCACTCCCCATTACTACATGAGTATTACTCATGTAGCATCACTCCCCATTACTACATCAATGTTACCCATGTAGCATCAGTCCCCATTACTACATTAGTATTACCCATGTAGTATCACTCCGCATTACTACATCAATGTTACCCATGTAGTATCACTCCCCATTACTACCTGAGTATTACCCATGCAGTATCACTCCCCATTACTACATCAATGTTACCCATGTAGTATCATTCCCCATTACTACATCAATGTTACCCATGCAGTATCAGTCCCCATTGCTACATGATTATTACCAATGTTGTATCACTCCCCATTATTACATCAATGTTACCCTTGTAGCATCACTCCCCATTACTACATCAATGTTACCCATGTAGCATCACTCCCCGTTACTACATGAGTATTACCCATGTAGTATCACTCCCCGTTACTACATGAGTATTACCCATATAGTATCACACCCCATTATTACATCAATGTTACCCATGTAGCATCACTCCCCATTACTACATGAGTATTACCCAAGTAGTATCACCCCCCATTACTACATGAGTAATACCCATCTAGTATCACTCACCATGACTACATCAATGTTACCCATGTAGCATCACTCCCCATTACTACATCAATTTTACTATGTAGTATCAATCTGCATTACGACATCAATGTTACCCTTGTAGCATCAATCCCCATTACTACATCAATGTTATCCATGTAGTATCACTCCCCATTACTACATCAATGTTACCCTTGTAGCATCACTCCCCATTACTACATCAATGTTACACATGCAGTATCACTCCCCAATACTACATCAATGTTACCCATGCAGTATCAATCTGCATTACTAAATCAATGTTGCCCATGTAGTATCACTCCCCATTACTACATGAGTATTACCCATGCAGTATCACTCCCCATTACTACATCAATGTTATCCATGTAGCATCACTCCCCATTACTACATGAGTATTACCCATGTAGTATCATTCCCTATTACTACATGAGTATTACCCAAGTAGTATCACCCCCAATTACTACATGAGTATTAACCATGTAGTATCACTCCCCATTACTACATCAAAGTCACCGATGCAGTATCACTCACCATTACTACATCAATGTTACCCATGTAGTATCAATCTGCATTACTACATCAATGTTACCCATGTAGTATCACTCACCATTACTACATGAGTATTACCCCTGTAATATCACTCCCCATTACGACATCAATGTTACCCAAGTAGTATCACACCCATTACTACATGAGTATTACCCATGTAGTATCACTCCCCATTACTACATCAATGTTACCCATGTAGCATCGGTCCCCATTACTACATGTGTATTACCCATGTAGTATCACTCCCCATTACTACATGAGTATTACCCATGCAGTATCACTCCCCATTACTACATCAATGTTACCCATGTAGCATCACTTCCCATTACTACATCAATGTTACCCATGTAGCATCACTCCCCATTACTACATCAATTTTACCCATGTAGTATCAATCTGCATTACGACATCAATGTTACCCATGTAGTATCAATCCCCATTACTACATGAGTATTACCCCTGTAATATCACTCCCCATTACTACATCAATGTTACCCATGTAGCATCACTCCCCATTACTACATGAGTATTACCCATGTAGTATCACTCCCCATTACTACATCAATGTTATCCATGTAGCATCACTCCCCATTTCTACATCAATATTACCCATGTAGCATTATTGCCCATTAATACATGAGTATTACCCATGTAGTATCACTCCCTCTTACTACATGAGTATTACCCAAGTACTATCACCCCTATTACTACCCGAGTATTATCCATGTAGTATCGCTCCCCATTACTACATCAGTGTTACCCATGTAGTATCAATCCCCATTACTACATCAATGTTACCCATGTAGTATCACTCCCCGTTACTACATGATTATTACCAATGTTGTATCACTCCCCATTATTTCATCAATGTTACCCTTGTAGCATCACTCCCCATTACGACATGAGTATTACCCATGCAGTATCACTCCCCATTACGACATCAATGTTACCCAAGTAGTATCACACCCATTACTACATGAGTATTACCCATGTAGCATCACTCCCCATTACTACATGAGTATTACCCATGCAGTATCACTCCCCATTACTACATGTGTATTACCCATGTAGTATCACTCCCCATTATTACATCAATGTTACCCATGTAGCATCACTCCCCATTACTACATGAGTATTACCAATGTAGTATCACTCCCTATTACTACATGAGTATTACCCAAGTAGTATCACCCCCCATTACTACATCAATGTTATCCATGTAGTATCACTCCCCATTACTGCATCAATGTTACCCATGTAGCATCACTCCCCATTACTACATGAGTAATACCTATGTAGTATCACTCCCCATTACTACATGAGTATTACCCATGTAATATCACTCCCCATTATGACATCAATGTTACCCATGTAGTATCACTCCCCATTACTACATCAATGTTACCCATGTAGTATTACTCCCCATTACTACATGAGTATTACCCATGTAGTATCACTCCCTCTTACTACATGAGTATTACCCAAGTAGTATCACCCCCATTACTACACGAGTATTATCCACGTAGTATCACTTCCCATTACTACGTCAATGTTACCCATGTAGTATCACTCCCCATTACTACATGAGTATTACCCATGTAGTATCACTCCCCATTACTACATCAATGTTACCCATGTAGCATCAGTCCCCATTACTACATGTGTATTACCCATGCAGTATCACTCCCCATTACTACATCAATGTTACCCATGTAGCATCACTCCCCATTACTACATGAGTATTACCCAAGTAGTATCACCCCCCATTACTACATGAGTATTACCCATCTAGAATCACACCCAATTACTACATCAATGTTACCCATGTAGCATCACTCCCCATTACTACATCAATGTTATCCATGTAGTATCACTCCCCATTATTACATCAATGTTACCCATGTAGCATCACACCCCATTACTACATGAGTATTATCCATGTTGTATCACTCCGCATTACTACATGATTACTACCCATGTAGCATCACTCCCCATTATTACATCAATGTTACCCTTTGTAGCATCACTCCCCATTACTACACGAGTATTACCTCTGTAGTATCACTCCCCATTACTACATTTGTATTACCCATGTCGTATCACTCCCCATTACTACATCAATGTTACCCATGTAGTATCTCTCCCCAATACTATATCAGTGTTACCCATGTAGTATCACTCCCCATTACTACCTGAGTATTAACCATGCAGTATCACTCCCCATTACTACATCAATGTTACCCATGTAGTATTACTCCTCATTACTACATCAATCTTACCCATGCAGTATCACTCCCCATTACTACATCAATGTTACCCATGCAGTATCACTCCCCATTACTACATGATTATTACCAATGTTGTATCACTCCCCATTATTTCATCAATGTTACCCTTGTAGCATCACTCCCCATTACGACATGAGTAATACCCAAGTAGTATCACTCCCCATTACGACATCAATGTTACCCATGTAGTATCACTCCCCATTATTACATCAATGTTACCCATGTAGCATCACACCCCATTACTACATGAGTATTATCCATGTTGTATCACTCCACATTACTACATGAGTACTACCCATGTAGCATCACTCCCCATTATTACATCAATGTTACCCATGTAGCATCACTCCCCATTACTGCACGAGTATTACCGCTGTAGTATCACTCACCATTACTACATTAGTATTACCCATGTCGTATCACTCCCCATTACTACATCAATGTTACCCATGTAGTATCTCTCCCCAATACTACATCAGTGTTACCCATGTAGTATCACTCCCCATTACTACCTGAGTATTAACCATGCAGTATCACTCCCCATTACTACATCAATGTTACCCATGTAGTATCACTCCCCATTACTACATTAATGTTACCCATGTATTTTCACTCCCCATTACTACATCAATGTTACCCATGCAGTATCACTCCCCATTACTACATGATTATTACCAATGTTGTATCACTCCCCATTATTTCATCAATGTTACCCTTGTAGCATCACTCCCCATTACGACATGAGTATTACCCATGTAGTATCACTCCCCATTACGACATCAATGTTACCCATGTAGTATCACTCACCATTGCTACATCAATGTTACCCATTAGTATCACTCCCCATTACTACATGAGTATTACCCATGTAATATCACTCCCCATTACATGAGTAATACCCATGTAGTATCACTCCACATTACGACATCAATGTTACCCATGTAGTATCACTCCCCATTACTACATCAATGTTACCCATGTAGCATTACTCCTCATTATTACATGAGTATTACCCATGTAGTATCACTCCCTCTTACTACATGAGTATTACCCAAGTACTATCACCCCCATTACTACACGAGTATTATCCATGTAGTTTCACTCCCCATTACTACATCAATGTTACCCATGTAGTATAAATCCCCATTACTACATCAATGTTACCCATGCAGTATCACTCCCCATTACTACATGATTATTACCAATGTTGTATCACTCCCCATTATTTCATCAATGTTACCCTTGTAGCATCACTCCCCATTACGACATGAGTATTACCCATGTAGTATCACTCCCCATTACGACATCAATGTTACCCATGTAGTATCACTCACCATTGCTACATCAATGTTACCCATGTAGCATCACTCCCCATTACTACATGAGTATTACCCAAGTAGTATCATCCCCCATTACTACATCAATGTTATCCATGTAGTATCACTCCCCATTACTACATCAATGTTACCCATGTAGTATCACTCCCCATTACTACATGTGTATTACCCATGTAGTATCACTCCCCATTATTACATCAATGTTACCCATGTAGCATCACTCCCCATTACTACATCAATTTTACCCATGTAGTATCACTCTCTATTACTACATGAGTATTACCCAAGTAGTATCATCCCCCATTACTACATCAATGTTATCCATGTAGTATCACTCCCCATTACTACATCAATGTTACCCATGTAGTATCACTCCCCATTACTACATCAATGTTACCCATGTAGCATCACTCCCCATTACTACATCAATGTTATCCATGTAGTATCACTCCCCATTACTACATCAATGTTACCCATGTAGCATCACTCCCCATTACCAAATCAATGTTACTCATGCAGTATCACTCCCCATTACTACATGAGTATTACCCATGTAATATCACTCCCCATTACTACATGAGTAATACCCATGTAGTATCACTCCCCATTACGACATCAATGTTACCCATGTAGTATCACTCCCCATTACTACATCAATGTTACCCATGTAGCATTACTCCCCTTTACTACATGAGTATTACCCATGTAGTATCACTCCCTCTTACTACATGAGTATTACCCAAGTAGTATCACCCCCATTACTACACGAGTATTATCCATGTAGTATCACTCCCCATCACTACATCAATGTTACCCATGTAGTATCACTCCCCATTACTACATGAGTATTACCCATGTAGTATCACTCCCCATTACTACATGAGTAATACCCATGTAGTATCACTACCCATTATTACATCAATATTACCCATGCAGTATCACCCCCCATTACTACATCAATGTTACCCATGTGGTATCACTCCCCATTACTACATCAATGTTAACCATGCAGTATCACTCCCCATTACTACATTAGTATTACTCATGTAGTATCACTCCCGATTACTACATGAGTATTACCCATGAACTATCACTCCCCATTATTACATCAATGTTACCCATGTAGCATCACTCCCCAATACTACAAGAGTATTACCCATGTAGTATCACTCCCCATTACGACATCAATGTTACCCATGCAGTATCACTCCCCATTACTACATGAGTATTACTCATGTAGTATCACTCCCGATTACTACATGAATATTACCCATGTAGTATCACTCCCCATTATTACATCAATGTTACCCATGTAGTATCACTCCCCATTACTACATGATTATTACCAATGTTGTATCACTCCCCATTATTTCATCAATGTTACCCTTGTAGCATCACTCCCCATTACGACATGAGTATTACCCATGTAGTATCACTCCCCAATACTACATGAGTATTACCCATGTAGTATCACTCCCCATTACTACATCAATGTTACCCATGTAGCATCACTCCCCATTACTACATGAGTATTACCCAAGTAGTATCATCCCCCATTACTACATCAATGTTATCCATGTAGTATCACTCCCCATTACTACATCAATGTTACCCATGTAGTATCACTCCCCATTACTACATGTGTATTACCCATGTAGTATCACTCCCCATTATTACATCAATGTTACCCATGTAGCATCACTCCCCATTACTACATCAATTTTACCCATGTAGTATCACTCTCTATTACTACATGAGTATTACCCAAGTAGTATCATCCCCCATTACTACATCAATGTTATCCATGTAGTATCACTCCCCATTACTACATCAATGTTACCCATGTAGTATCACTCCCCATTACTACATCAATGTTACCCATGTAGCATCACTCCCCATTACTACATCAATGTTATCCATGTAGTATCACTCCCCATTACTACATCAATGTTACCCATGTAGCATCACTCCCCATTACCAAATCAATGTTACTCATGCAGTATCACTCCCCATTACTACATGAGTATTACCCATGTAATATCACTCCCCATTACTACATGAGTAATACCCATGTAGTATCACTCCCCATTACGACATCAATGTTACCCATGTAGTATCACTCCCCATTACTACATCAATGTTACCCATGTAGCATTACTCCCCTTTACTACATGAGTATTACCCATGTAGTATCACTCCCTCTTACTACATGAGTATTACCCAAGTAGTATCACCCCCATTACTACACGAGTATTATCCATGTAGTATCACTCCCCATCACTACATCAATGTTACCCATGTAGTATCACTCCCCATTACTACATGAGTATTACCCATGTAGTATCACTCCCCATTACTACATGAGTAATACCCATGTAGTATCACTACCCATTATTACATCAATATTACCCATGCAGTATCACCCCCCATTACTACATCAATGTTACCCATGTGGTATCACTCCCCATTACTACATCAATGTTAACCATGCAGTATCACTCCCCATTACTACATT